>NW_006203862.1:729230-732336 GCF_000334495.1 Tupaia belangeri chinensis
AAAATATACAAGACATAAGAAATGAAAAATTGTTTGTTGATAACACGTATGTTGATGTGCTTGATTGAGCCAACAGACAGTGTATTTTGGATGAAAAATTCACTTTGTATACTGTAATGATGTATAGCATATTAATGTTAAAAAAAGAAAAATAAATTAATAAAAAATTTAAAAAGTTGTACATTCTTATGGAGTATGGTGGAATTTTTCTAAATAAGTATACAATGTTCAATGATCAAATCAGAGTAATCAGTGTGTTCTAACATACGTATTTTTGTATAAGATTTCTCATGCTATTTGAATTAAAAATTTGTCCCATTTGTAAATAAATAAATAAATAAATAAATAAAAAGTTAAATATAATAGTTCATATCAGGTGTGTGTATGTGCATTCCAAACATCCTAAAAGTAGAATAGAGGAGAAGAGATTGTGGCATGGCCATCCCCCCAGGGGAGTAATTTCTTGCTTTCCATCTCTCTTTCTCTTTCTGTCTCACTAGTAAGAGCACACACCCTATAGCAAAAATACCTCCCCAAAATAAATGAATAAAAATAAAAAATTAAAAAATAAATATCTCAGCAGAATTGGCAAATCCTAGAAAAAGGGCTTTAGTATCTGCCATCCCAGATGTCAAGCATGCATACATATAATGACATAACTTAATATGCCCAGAGAAATTTGAGTTTCCATGAAAAAATAACAAAACATCTGAGAAATATAAATATGAGCAGACTTTTAAAAGTTTGTTGAAAATAGAACCAAAGTAAGAGTTTATTTTGGAGCTAAATATTTGAAATCATGCATAGTTTTTGTTACACTGTTCTTTTTCAATAGACTTTTTGAAGATCCTTCCTACTGTAAAAGAAAACAAAATATGAGATATTCTACTCTATGGTATTTACCCAAGAGAAATAAAAATGTCCATACAAAGTCCTGTTTACAAGTGTTCTTAGCAGCTCTGTTAGTAAATTAAAAATAATCTAATGGGCCAGCCAGTGGCATAGTGGTTAACGCAGTTTGAGAGCTTGCAATTTAGAAGCTTGGAAAACTTGCCAAGTATATGTACCTGCATACCCAAAATCTCAAAAGGAGAAAGAGGGAGAAGGAATTATGGTATGATCATCCCCTAGTTGCTTTCTACCCCACCCTTTGTGTCTCCGTCTGGCAAGTGTGTATCTCCTCTATCAAATTAAAAATAAATAAATAACCCAACCATCCATTAATTACTCATAGATAATAAGGAATGCTACATTCATACCATGGAATACTATACAGCAGTGAAAAGAAATGGATTACTGATCCATGCAATGAGATGGAAGAGTCTCAAGGGCTTTCTACTCTAATTGAAGACTCAAAGTAGAATGAAAGTATGATTCTACTTATATGACAGCTATGAAAAGAGGCACAGGAAAAAATAATCAGTTTTTGCCTAGTACTTGGGTATGAGGGACAGGTACACTAAAAAGGAACACAAAGGAATTTTATTTTAGTTGATGGAAATGTTTGTATCTTGAGTTATGTCATGATTCCACAGCCAGAATTTTTTGTCAAAACTCAGAACCAGTCCTGGGCCAAAGCAATGCAGTTACGGGCTGTGCAAAGGGAGCAAGATCCCACGTGTTTTGACAGAAGTTCAAATTCCAGTCCTGTAGGCTTGAAAAACGTGCTGGGCATATATGTGTGCACCCAGGACCCTGACATGATGGAGAAGTGGAGGGAAAAAGGATTAAGGTGTGAGGGATGCTCTCTCTTTACTATTTTAAGATGTCCCCTTTGATAGGTGTTTTCTCCTTGTCTCTCTTTTATGCATGTGCACATATACTTTAGCATAAAAAAGTTCACAGAACTGTACTTTAAAAGGTGCAATTTTATAGTTACTAAATTATAATTCAAAAAACTGATTTAAGAAAAAAAGTTCTAAGCTGCAACAAAGAAATTAAAAAGGATTAAAGAACAGTGTAAGTGCTGAAGAATTCTTGGACCAAAATTTCAGATCAAAGAATCTTCTTGAAGGAATTAGGATTCAATAAATAGAATAAAAATATAAAGATCACAAGATTTAGAATATACAATAAAAAGTCACAAAATCACTATTATAAGAATTGTAGGGAGAAAAAAAATTGAAAAATGACTAAAAAGTGTCCAGAATATAAGAGGGAAAAAAATACTGAAGAGTTCAAATGAAATACCATAGAGAGTACCAATCAAGATACATAAGGGAAAACAAACACACACACCTACCCACATTACAGAAAAAATAATCAGCCCACAGGTAACACAGAGGTTAAAGGTACTGGACTCCCACATGACAGATCATGGTTTGAGTCCTAGGCCTGGTAGCTTGATTTTCACTCCCCCCCAGCCCCGCCCCAATCAAACTGGAAAATAAAAATAATAAAGTTAAATAAAAATAATTCTTAAAAACAAGAAAAAAAAAATCAATAATATTACTTATAAATAGAATGTGTTAGGACCAGCCCACAGTGTGCTGGTTAGAGTGGCTAGATCCCACATGGTTGATGGTACAGTTTAAATCCCAGACAAGACACCTGAGAAAAAGAGCAGGCACATGGGTGTGTGTGCTCAAGGTCCTGAAAGGAGGGAGAGAGGGAGGAAAAGGAATTGTGGCATGACCATTCCGCATGAAGAGTGCTTTCTCACCATCTCTTTTTCTGTCTCTCATTGTCCCTCTCCATCAAGCACACACACCCTCTGGCAAATTAAAACATACATATATAAATATCTGTGTATGTTTGTGTGTGTGCATAGTACTGTATATATCATATATATAACATAGTTGTATATTTATAGAGTTTAGAACTATATTATATATAGTTGTGTGTATGTGTGTGTGTGTGTGTATATATATATATATATGTATTATTTAAATTCTATAAATATACAACTATATATAACTATACTACTATCCCCTGTGGTATCTAGCCACTCTAAGCAGTTGTATATTTATATATATGTATTATCTAAACTATAAATATACAACTATAGTTGTATGCTTACATACAACTATATTATATATGTATTGTATATAGTTGTATATTAAAATAATTTACATATAGTTCTACCCTATATATATATATTAATTCT
>NW_006203862.1:732373-766963 GCF_000334495.1 Tupaia belangeri chinensis
ACACACACACACACACACACACACACACGCACATATATATATAATATAGTATATAGTACTATAGTAGAGGGACTATTTATTCCTCTTCTAGAGAAAGATCAATTACACAGTGGCTTCCTAAACTTTTATGTGTGAAAGATCTTTCTGTAGGAGAGGAACAAATATCATGCTGACAAAATATTATATAAATACCTTTTTGAATTAAAAAAAAAAAAACTATGGGGGGGGGAACATTGACCAAAGAGAACCTAGAATTTTATGTGAAGCAAAAATACAATTTAAATCAAAGAACAAATTAAAAATATTCTCAAGTACATAAATCACAAATTCATATCAAAAGATTTTTTGGATACAATTTCCAGCAAGATCTCAACAAGAAAAATAATAAACCTAGGAGAAAGCTATGAATGTATAAGAAATAAGGATGTAAATAATGAATGTCTAAATAAAGAGATCAATAAAAAACATAACTATAAAAACTTAGGCATAACAGTTATAAAAGTACTAACAAATCATTATTATTATTTTAAGGTCCTTGCCATAGGTTGTGTGTGCTCACCAGAGAGAGAGAGACACTTAGAGGGAAAGTGAGAAATCACCCCTCGGAGATATGGCCACACCACAGTCCCTTCTCCTCCATTCTCCTCTTGGGTTTAGGCACACATGCATATATGCCTAGCATGATTTTCAAGCCACCAGTTCCAGGATTCAAACAGCAGTTAGCCATGTGGAAATAATTTACATATAGTTCTAAGCTATATATATATATTAATTCTAAGCTATATATATATAGATATGCATAAATAAAAAGATATACATACACACACACACACACACACACACACACACGCACATATATATATAATATAGTATATAGTACTATAGTAGAGGGACTATTTATTCCTCTTCTAGAGAAAGATCAATTACACAGTGGCTTCATAAACTTTTATGTGTGAAAGATCTTTCTGAAAGAGAGGAACAAATATCATGCTGACAAAATATTATATAAATACCTTTTTGAATTAAAAAAAAAAAAACTATGGGGGGGGGAACATTGACCAAAGAGAACCTAGAATTTTATGTGAAGCAAAAATACAATTTAAATCAAAGAACAAATTAAAAATATTCTCAAGTACATAAATCACAAATTCATATAAAGATCTTTCTGAAAGAGAGGAACAAATATCATGCTGACAAAATATTATATAAATACCTTTTTGAATTAAAAAAAAAAAAACTATGGGGGGGGGAACATTGACCAAAGAGAACCTAGAATTTTATGTGAAGCAAAAATACAATTTAAATCAAAGAACAAATTAAAAATATTCTCAAGTACATAAATCACAAATTCATATCAAAAGATTTTTTGGATACAATTTCCAGCAAGATCTCAACAAGAAAAATAATAAACCTAGGAGAAAGCTATGAATGTATAAGAAATAAGGATGTAAATAATGAATGTCTAAATAAAGAGATCAATAAAAAACATAACTATAAAAACTTAGGCATAACAGTTATAAAAGTACTAACAAATCATTATTATTATTTTAAGGTCCTTGCCATAGGTTGTGTGTGCTCACCAGAGAGAGAGAGACACTTAGAGGGAAAGTGAGAAATCACCCCTCGGAGATATGGCCACACCACAGTCCCTTCTCCTCCATTCTCCTCTTGGGTTTAGGCACACATGCATATATGCCTAGCATGATTTTCAAGCCACCAGTTCCAGGATTCAAACAGCAGTTAGCCATGTGGGAATTCAGCACTTTAAATACCATGTCATCCATTGGCCCTAGTACTGACAAGTTATATGTGTGTGTATGTTGCATGTAGCTTAATATGCAACAAGTGGAAAGTGAACAGTGCTATAATATTTACATAATTTTTATAAAAGACATTTATAAGCTTTAAAATTGATACTAAAATTGACATAATATTGTTTTATGTATGTGTAACTACTGGAAACATTAAGTAAAATTTTCAAAATTTTCAAACCAATAAGTGCCAAGTTATCCAAAGGAAAGCAAGAAAGATGAAAGAAAAAAAAAAAAAGAAAATATTTTTAAATACAAAATGTGAAGACAGCAAAAATTAGCCCCAATGTAACAAGAATTAAAATAATGTGAATGTTCTAAAGAGAATTAGACAAGAGGGTTCAAAAATATTTTAAAAATTAAATAAATTAATCAGTACAAATAGATACATCTAGGCAACAATTAAAAATCATAAGGCCAATATTTTCAGAAGCAAGAAAATCTGCAAATTTAAAGAAAGATTACATTTGAGTCCTCTTAAAAAGTTCATGGAAAACACATATTATAGAAAAACTACACATGAATTTCAAAAATGTTTTTCAGCAAAATAAACTTGTATTTTAATCATTTTTTCCACAAACATTTTGAAATCTCCTGGGAATGTAAATTGGTCCAGCCACTGTGGAGAACAATTTGGAGATTCCTCAAAAATCTACAGATAGAACTACCATATGATCCAGCAATCCCACTCCTTGGTATCTACCCAAAGGACAGAATTCTTAATAGGAAAAGTGCTTGCACATCCATGTTTATTGTGGCATATTCACAATTGCCAAGACTTGGAACCAACCCAAATGCCCACGAACAGATGAATGGATCAAAAAACTATGGCACATACACTCTGTGGAATATTATTCAGCTATAAAAAAAAAAAAAAAAAAAAAAAAAAAAAAAGGGTTTTAAAAAATGGCTTTTAACAGAAAGTGGAGGAATATGGAAGATTTACTGCTGAGTGAAGCAAGCCATGCTATGAAGGAGAGGCATTGTATTCCCCACCTAATATATACCGAGTGTCTGCACTCTGTGACTGAAAATGATTGACTAAAAGATATAAAAACACAGTAAATGGATGTAAATATAGATATAGTGTTTGCAAAAGAGTAGGGTTTGAGGAAGAACAATTAGAAGAAAAATGGGGCGGAAAAGCAGTAATGGGACAAAGAAAGGTGCCAATTTCTGTTAAAGATATATTATAGTTTAGTCAATTGGACTAGAGAGAAATGTTCACATGTTAAAATATTCACTTTGTGAACTAAATAATGTGATTGACTGTATAAAAGAAAATGAAATTAAAAATAAAAAAATTGGGAAAAAAATGTCAAAATGACTAATATCCATGAAAGGTTTCTATGTAGAACCCATATCTATTGTATGAATTTGTTCTTTATAATTTTTGTACTTTTTGTGCTTTGTTGTAGTTGCCCTCAGATGTATTATGCATGTTTAATCAGATAAACCAAACATGTAGTAAACTTGGTGAAAAAAAAAAAAAATCCCCTCAAATACTAGCAAAAAAAAAAATAGTGAGAATGAACAGCACCCTATAAGGAACAGCAATATAGTTTGGAAGTGTATAATTCAAATCTAATAAACACTTCTGCAGTTTTATTTTTCTCTTCCTTTTGGCAGCAACATAGTATATCTCCATTAAACTCCCCTCTAATTACCATGACACAGCCCTGTTTTTTCTCTTAACATCACCACCTCTTCTTCTCCTGTGCTAACTCCTCCACCTCCTCTGTTGAGCCAGTGATGCTGTGTTCCGTAGAATTCTGCACAGGCCACGCATGACATCCGTGTGCCAGGGATCCCTAGATGTCTCCCACTAGCCCCAGACACACAGGTCTGGGCTTCCTAGATACACACCCCAGACTCATCCTGTCCAAAGCCAGTCTAGCACTGCAGCTCCTTCACTGCTGGCCATGTGCGGCTCATTAACGACTCTTCTCTCCTTCACTTCTCACATCCAAACCCCAATGGATCCTCTAACTTCTGTGCTCTCTCTAGCTCCTCTAAATTCACCCTATCCAGGCTACCATCACTGTCTCCCTGATCTCAGTGGCCTCCTCACAGCAGCCATACTTATCATTGTAAATTTGACATTATTTCCACCATGTACGTCTCCCCATTTTCCTCAAAATCTAAGCTTTATGCCATGACTAATAATCTTTTACACAGCAACCCACAACCTGCCTTCTCCATCTCATTTTGCACTGTTCATCTCTGATTGACTATACTGAAAGCACATTGGCTTTTATCTTGACCTTCATACACTAAGCTCTTTCTTGCTTCAGGAAACTTACGCACATCTACTCCTCTGCCTAAAAGCTATTATCCCTGATGTTTCTGTGGCTGACTCCTTTGCATCTTTGGGTCTCAGTTGGAACTTCTTGATCACTCTGTCCAAAGTATGCCTGTGAGATTACTCTGCCTTGCTCAACATTGTCTCCCTGGTGCCTCACAGTCCCGAACACGTACTAAGCCCTGGAAAAATAATTATTGCATGAAAAATTGCCTTAAATTTTGTGGCATCAAATGCCATGTGTGTGTTTTATTTTTAAACATCATAAGAATTAAATGTGTTAAACAAACCAACAGTATAGACTGTTATTCACAAATTATTTCTTAAATCCTATTTGTATTAAATTTAATATAATATAGGTTTTTCCTATGTGCTCAACAAATAAAATTAAAAATATTGGGAACCAGCAGTTAGCATAATGGCTATGTCACTGGACTCCCACGTAGTCAACCGCGGTTCGCGTCCTGGACCGGGTGGCTTAAAACTCATGCCAGGAGCATGTGCGTGTGTGCCCAAGATCCCGAGAGGAGAATGGAGGAGAAGGGATTGGGGGGTGATTTCTCACTTTCTGTTTCTATGTCTCTGTCTGTCTGGCAAGTGCACGCGCCCTATAGTGAAAAACCTCTCAAAAAAAATTAAAAATATTACAAAATACATATAATTTATTTGGCAAATAAAAGTTTTAGATCAAAAGATTAAAGATAACAAAATAAATTTCCAATATGGAAACTACAATTACTCATTTGTGTTCTTTTTCATTAAAAGGTAATTCCTTGAGCCAGTAGGTGGCATAGAGTTTAAGGAACTGGATCCTACTTGACCAGCACAGTGTGAATCCTAAGCCTAGAGGCTTGAAAAATCACTCCAGGCACATGTGTGTACATACCCAAAATCCCAAGAACAGAACTAGAGGAGACAGGAGGGTGGCATGGCCATCCTCCCTGGAAAGATTGTCGCTCTCGCTCTCTGGCAAATGCACATGCCCTGTAGCAAAAACTAAAACTATATTTTTTTCTTAATATTGACAACAGTTGATTACTGGATTTCTATGTAATTATTAATTGATATCTGTCTATGATGTCCCAATTGAAAATCAGGATTACTCTTTCAGCTATGAGCAATTTTATACATTTAAAACACTTCTCCAGACACAAATTCCACATTTTTAAAAGAATGGGAAAAATACACTACTTCCAAGAGAGAAAATAAAGCTAACCAAAAAGAAAAAAAAACAAAAAACAAAAACCCTAACAGTTATCAATAATGGAAAAAACCACAAGCATTTTGAAATTTGAATGAATAAAGCTACATTAAGTATGAAATAATAATGTGGAGTAATGTATTATTTTCTCCCATCAAACAAAAATAAGTAAATTAGTGTGTGCCAGAATCTCCAGAGGAGAATGGAAAAGGGATTGCAGAGTGAGCATCTCCCTTGGGGAGATATTTCTCACTTTCTGTCTCTCTGTCTCTCTCTGATGAGCAAAAAGTTCTCAAACAAAAAAAAAATAAATTATAAAAAGAAAACACCTAAGTGCTCAATTACAGCAATTAATATTTTAGAAGTACACTAATAAGCTAAAATATACAGGCTTCTGTCTCTTTGAAGCAAAGAATAAAATAAATTCAGCCAGCACACACACAAAAAAAATCCAGAAATAATACCTTTGTTTAAGTGCTTAGACTAATGCTACTTTAGACTACTTTATTTCCCCTTTCTGCAGTTCCAAGTAGCTATAAATTACATAAATACTGAATCTCTGTATGTTATGAGAACAAGCTACAAATTCTCCCTGCATTTCCACAAAATGGCAACTACAATGTCATAGTCTAATACTACGCTGGCTTTCAAATTGTTTGACCCTGACCCACAGTTACAAGTAGCTTTTACTTTGCAGCCTTGTATGCGCATATCTACATGTGTACATGTAAATAAATGAAAGCACATATCAAAAAAGCCTACATACTACTTGGAATAGAGTCTGATATGTTAATGTTTTACAAATGCTGGTTGCTGGCCTGGTACTTAAGTTTGTGGACACCACATGGCTGATTCCACAGTTCGAGTCCCAGACCCAATGGCCTGGCAAACATGAAGGCACATGTGCATGCACACCTAAAATCCCAAGAAGAGAATGGAGGGGAAGGAATTATTTCTTACTTTCCCTCTTCCTCTGTCTTTCTCCAGTGAACATATACACATACTATAGCAAAAAATATAAAAAGGACAAAATAGGATGACGATACACTAAATTAATTTTCTTATTCACCATTAAGCCTCAACTTGCAGTTTGAAAATCATATATCTAGTAAATAGTTCAATAAATTACATTAAATATATACATACTTTCATTGTGTCAGAACCCAACAATATCTGTGGGGACCTTGAAGGAGAATCAGAAGAATGCTAAAAGGAAAAAGAAAGAAAGAAAAGAAAAGGAGAAGCCTGTGAGGAATCATACTAAAGCAGAGGGAAATGGAGAGAAGCAAAGCAAATGTTTGAATTGCATGTTCTAATCTAAGGCATTACCATAGACAAGGAATCCTGTAAGACCTTATCAATGGTAGCACAGAGCTCTTCAGTTTGCTGCCTGAGCTGTGCAGGGAAACACAACTGGAAGAATTGAAACCAGGTGCTGGGTTAGCAAGGAGTTTTGGGATTTCATATCAAAAGAAGCAGTAATGTTAGTTGTTTTTACCTCCATAGGTAGGTCTAACGTGTCGTCCTTGGAGGCACTTTCAGGCTTCGCTGGTTCATCTAACGCCTAGTGATAAATGAAATAGTTCTCATGTGAGGCTTCTAGTCCAATACGATTGTAGTAAAAAGTCTATTCAAAGAAAACCCTGTATAAATCAATATTTCTTTTTTATTTTTTTTTTTAGAGGTTTTCCCTATAGGGTGCGTGCACTCGCCAGACAGACAGAGAGAGACAGAGAGACAGAAAGTGAGAAATTACCCCCCAGGAGGGATGGTCACGCTGCAATCCCTTCTCCTCCATTCTCCTCTCGGGATCTTGGGCATGCATGCACACATGCCCAGCGTGAGTTTTAAGCCACCGGGTCCAGGACGTGAACCGCGGTCAACTACGTGGGAGACCAGCAACATAGCCATTACGCCAACTGCTGGTTCCTTAAATCAATATTTCTTAGAAAAAATATTTGAATCATCTAATGAACTGTTTTCTCACAGGAAAGCATCGTCCAGTTTCTGCCACGGATTGCTACCTCTAATGTAAGGTGGTATGGTAAAGAAATGAGGTTGCATTTTTATTTTTCTTTTGTTCCATTTTTCCATGAGGCCATGAAATAAAACCAAAAGATAAAAACAAAATAAGAAAAAAGATATTTAAACATGCTTATAATTTTTTAAAGAGGTTTTTGCCTAGGGCATGTGCACTTGCCAGAGAGACAGACAGACATAATGAAAGAGAAAGTAATGAATCAACCCAGAGGGGGATGGCCATGCCACAATCCCTTCTCCTCCATTCTGTCTCTGGGATCTTGGGCACATACACACATGTGCCTGGCATGATTTTCAAGCTACCAGGTCCAGGTAGTCAGCCATAGTCAGCCATGTAAGAGTTCAGAGATGTAATCACTATGCCATCTGCTCGTCCTAATTTAAAGATTCTTAAACATAACTGATGAAATATAGACCCACTGATGTTTAAGACTAGGCAGGGTTTGGCAGGAAAGCTGAGGGAGTTCCCAGACTGGGATCTGACAAACGTTCCTCACTGACCTAAGACTGACCTAAGACACAGCAGGACTCTGGTCCTCTGGACATCTCTCTTCTTGTGTCTCTGCAGCAGGACTGCTCTGAGTTCTTTTTTTAGTAAATTTTTAAATAATTGATTAAATGTGTTTTTATTCTTAAACTTTTTTTTTTTTTTTTTAGATTTTTGCCTTAGAGCGTGTGTGCTTGACAGAGAGAGACAGAGGGAAAGTGAGAAATCACCCCTTTGAGTGATTGTTGGTCATGCCACAGTCCCTTCTTCCCCATTCTCCTCTCGAGATTTTGGATGCACACACACATGCACCCAGCATGTTTTTCAAGCCACCAGGTCCAGGACTCTAACTGTGGTCAGTCATGTAGGAGTTCAGCACTTTAACCACCATACCACCACTGACTCTTTTATTCATTTTATTTTAATCCACTAATTAGGACATGTGGCAGAGACAAGGTTCTATGCTCACCAGATATTTTCAGTTTCTTGGGCACAGTTATATAATTCTTGAATTCAAGAATTTAGCTGTGGGTTTGTGACTGATTCTAGTTGAATACAATCAAAAGCAATGTGCAACTTCTGGTGCAAAGCAGTTAAAAATATGACTTTTCTCATTTTCTCACCTTCCTCAGACTACTGAGATGGAAGATGGAGGCAGACAGCATTACTGAGTCACTGTAAGAGGAGAGCCATATGGGAGAGCCAAATTGAACCACCCCAAACGATGATGTTGGAAGAAAATAAACCTTGATTGTGTTAAGCACTGAAATGTCAGGATTTATCTCCTGTGGCACCTAGCATTTCTTACATCAACTCATACAGGCACTGAAGGGAAGATACTTTTAAAAACTAACCTTGAAATTCTTCCATTGATACTAAGATCTAGCCCAAGCTATAGAACTATCTTGTAATTATATAGTTCAATTTATACTCTTCTGTTTTTATGTTCTAATCATATTCTTTTAAACATATTATAAATATTATGTTGAAATTTTTGCTTTATACAGTTATATGTATTTAAAGAAGTTCTAATTAAATAAAATTTTGTGTTTACCCACATATTCATCTCTGCATTTCTTCTTGAAGTTCTGAAAAAGTTCCTTGAGCATTTTTTTGTAGTGTAAATCCGCTATCAAGGAATTCTCTTAGTTTTCTTTTTAGCAAAATATATTCCTATTTTATATTTTTCTTGAAGGAATTTTTCCTGAGCATAGAATGTTCCGTTTCTTTTTCTCTTTCTGCATTTTAAAGGCGTCAGTCCATCAACTTTTGTTCCCGGTTGAATCCAGATGTTAGCTATCACTGTATTGCTGTTTCTCTGTCTATGGTTGCTATTTTTCTTCAGCTACTTTCTAGATTTAATCTTTCTATTTTATTTTAGCAGTTTGATTGTGATGTACCTAGGTAAAGTTTCAATTGTATCAAATCTTCTTGGAATTTTCTGACCTTCTTGAAAATACACACTTATATATTTCATAAATTCAGAGAAATTTTGGCCTTTAGTTTTTCAAATATTTTTCCAGTCCATCCTCTCTTGTATCTCTTCTCTTCCCTTTCTGAGGCTCCAGTTACATTTTTTTGTTTTGTTTTGTTTTGTTTTTTATTTTTTTGGAGTGGTTTTTGCTATAGGTTATATGCACCCAAAAGACAGAGACAGAGAGACAGAAAGCAGGAGATCACCCCCCAGGGGGGATGATAATGCCACAATCCCTTCTCCTCCTTTCTCCTCTCAGGATCGTGGGCACGCATACACATGCACCCAGCATAAGTTTAAGCCATCAGGTCCAGGACACGAATCATGGCTGACAACATGGGAGTCCGCAACACAGCTATTACACCAACTGCTGGTCCCGGCTCCAGTTACATTCTGATATTACACACAGGTCACTGGGACTCTGTTCAATTGTTTTACCTTTCCATCTCTATTTTTCAAAGTAGGTCATTTCTGTCAATCTTCAAGATCACTGACTCTTCACTGGATTTTCAACTTTCTCTTAAACCAATCATTAATTTATTTCCAACATTTCACTTTTACGTCTAGAATTTCCATTTGATTCCATTTTATAGCTTCTACTTTTTTTTTTTTTTTTTTTTGGGGGGGTTTTTCCTATGGCGCCCGCGCATGGCATACAAAATTATTTACAACCTGATTTTGAGAGCAATTTATATCAATGGCTGATTTAAATCTTTAATTATAATTTAATCCTATACCACTCATTTGCTACAGTATAATCAAATAAATAGAATGGAAAATTGTGTATGTATGTAAATTCTTTCTTACTATAACAACTTTGAAAGTATTTTTGAAATGGAACTTTTTCTATTTAATATTCTTATCATTAGAAAAGTTTAGATTATTTCAATGAAGTCAGATTTAATGTATCTATTTCTTCTCATCCAGAAAAATACTTTATGATTTTTTAATTCTTTCATTAGTTAGTTAATTTTTTTTGAGAGTTTTTTTTTTTTTTTCGCTATAGGGCACGTGCACTGGCCAGACAGAGAGAGACAGAGAGACAGAAAGCGAGAAATCACCCCCCAGGGGAGGATGGTCACGCTGCAATCCCTTCTCCTCCATTCTCCTCTCGGGATCTTGGGCACGCACGCACACGTGCCCGGCGTGAGTTTTAAGCAACCGGGTCTGGGACGCGAACCGTGGTCGACTACGTGGGAGTCCAGTGACATAGCCATTATGCTAACAGCTGGATCCCCTAGCTTCTACTTTTTTGGTGAGAATCCCTTATCCATTAATTCATTATGAGCATTTTTTCCTTTACATACTTGAGAATATTTATAACAGCTTTAAAATTCCTGTCCGCTAATTACAACATCTGGAACATCTTTGGGCTGATTCCTATAAATTATATTTTATCTTAAGTATGGGTTATCTTACCCTAGTTTTTATGTCTAGAAATTTTTGATTATATGCTGAATATTTTTAATGCTATAAAAACTCTGAATTCTGTCACGATATCTTGAAGAGCATTATTTTGTCTGACTACTTTTAATGTGTAATTAATTTGGTTCTAAACTGTCTTTCTGATGATGAACAGCAGCTGAAATAGTCATTCAGTTATTTTACCCTTAGCTGGTCTTCAGGGGCATGTGCATAATTCAATAGGCACCCAAGATTTGGGCAGTTTAGACACAGCATTCAGGGTGCCCCTTCTGTGACTCCCTCTTTTCCTGGATTCTCTCTCACTACCCAGCTCCTACGTTGTCTTATACTTCGTTCTCTGCTACCTTATCCAGTAAGTCAATGGACTTGTTGCTAAATTTTAGCTGCTTTGTGGCAAGTAGACAAGGGGTAATCCTTAAGATAAAAAAAACATAAAATCTAGAAACCAAGCCAATGCAAAGTTTCTTCTTATAAGCATTGGTTCTTCTGCATTTTATGTCTTCCCTTGATCATACTTTAGTATCTCCAAATAGTCCTTTTTAATATTTTGTCCAAAGTTTGTCATTTTTATTTATGAAACAGTTAAAAAGTTTTAAAAATGAATTTAAACAAGTTACTCCTCCATTTCCAGAAACAGAATGAGACAAACTAGTTTAATTTTAATTTTTCAGCATACCTGTTCTTTATCACAGAGATGATATAAATTTGAATCTCAAACTCATGTCAGGATAGGTATGTAGCTAAAGGGTGTTTTTTTGTTTTTTGTTGTTTTCTACCTTGAGCCCAGAGAGATATAAGAATATGTGCTTCTCTTTTCCATTTACATGTTTTTCCTCCTCTTGATATAGAGCATAATCTTTAAAAAAAATTCATGCTTTATTTGGGGGATGCTATTCCAGTTCTATATCTTGCTTAGCCCCAAGTCTTTCTTGCTCCTGGCCATGTTAACAGACAGTAAATCTCAGTGCTTACCCCTAATGAGTTTAATACCTTCAGAACAACCAAAGCCTCAGCACCCTGATTAACATTCTGAATTTGAACCAGCTTCAGTATTTGACCCTCTGGGATTTTCCCTACTTTTTTCTTTCTTTCATTTTTTTTTTTCTTTAAGAGAAGTTTTTGCTATAGGAAGCATGTGCTCACCAGAGAGAGAAAGAGACAGAAAGTAAGAAATCACCCCTGAAGGGGATGGTCATGCTACAATCCTTTCTCCTCCAGTCTCCACTTGGTATTTTGGGCATGCACACATACATACCGGCATGAGTTTTAAGATACTCATGGGTCAGGGACTTGAACAGCAGTTGATTATATGGGAGTCCAGTGATGTTACCATTATGCCATCTGCTGGTCCCAACCTACTTTTTTTTTTTTTTAATAAGGTAAGGTTTATATTGGTTTGAACCCCCCCAAAAAATGCTATTTAACTGAAAATGATTTACAAAGATGTCAATTTCATTCAGCCTATTTAAATTCATTTTTAAAACTTTTTAACTTTCAGTATGCTAGGTTCAGCCTTGGCAGCACAAGCAGTAGCAAACTGAACTGCAGTGTTGGAAGCCATATGACTGACACAGGTTCCGATCCTGAGTCAACCAGAAAACATGATGGGTGCATGCATGCCCAGGACCCTGATGAATAGAAGACTAGGGAAACAGAATGGCAACATGATGGGATTCCATTCAGGATCTCTTTCTCTCTCTCTCTTTTCCTTCCCTTCTCATTTGTTCATTGTCATGAATAAAATAAATAAACTTTAAGGAGTAGAAGGAGGGTTCTTTGGCTAGGGAGCCTATCTTCAGGAATAGATGGTAAAGCAAATCTGCAGTTAAAACCTTTGAGGCTCTCCTACCACCAGATATCAAGGTAGCAGTTAATATTGAGACTCAATTTTAGGTCTTACATGACACATAACCTCTACTCTAGTGATAACATGGACAGGAAAAGTGTCAAGAATGCAAGCCCAGGTTGAAGAACACATTTCTTAGAGAGAAAGCTGTTCTCCCTTCCTCACCCTTCCAACACAGGCTCCCTCCTATCTGCCCCTCACATGTGTATTATTCTTTAACCACAAAAACCACAGGGTGAATTCTTCGGATTTGTGAGGTTTTGTACTACATATTACCACCTCTCCCTAGATTGTCTTCCTCCATTCTCCGTTCAGTTAGAGAAGATCCAAGTCAGACTCCTTTACAATGTCTTTTCTAGCTCTTACACCAGGCAAAATCTCTCCTTTCTTGGGTGGGTCACTAACACTTTCATGTACCTTAAGTAGAGTGCATCATAATTACTTTTTAAACTGTATCTACATCCTCCTGGACCACTTATCCTATTAAGTCCAGGAAAATATGGTATTTATCTTTGTAGCCTCGGGATGAAGAACATGAGAAGTTTGTAGTGAATGGATTGTAGGGTAAACTAATGAATTAGTGGAGTTAAATTAAATGAAAAAATAAAATAATATGATTTTAATATTTTTCAATAAAATGCTCTAAAGAAATAGTGTTAAACTCTTCGAGGATTGTAATTAACAAATAAACTTTGCTTTTTGAATATCACAATTAAACCACTTTACTATCAGAGATCTAAGCATTTATTCAATGTTACTGAATCAGATATCTTTTTTTCAGGCCAAACCAAATAAGGCTGATATTTAAGTTAGTCTGTGGGAACTTATTTCAGACAAACAGCTTTTGTCAGGCTATTTGAAATACTGGAATTCATTCAATGACAAAACGGTCTTTTCAGGCCTCTTGGAAAACTAGACAAGATAACTGATATTAGGTCAGTAATGTTGAAACTTTTAAATGAGACAAATAGACTATGTTAAAAATATTGGGGAGGGGAGCTTGTTTGGAGCTTAAAAAGTCTTAAAGATTACAAGAATTGAATGTTTTGACTAGGATTTATTTGTCAAATGTATTGTTTTATTCACATATTATAGTAGTCACAAAAAGCAGCTTTTTTTTAAACCTCTTGTTCAAAATTTTATTAAAAGAGAACATTTGGGACCAGCAGTTAGCATAATGGCTGTCGCTGGACTCCCATGTAGTTGACTACAGTTTGAGTCCCAGACCCAGTGGCTTAAACTCACACTGGGCGCATGTAAATTCGTGCCCAAGATTCCAAGAGGAGAATGGAGGAGAAGGGATTTCAGCATAGCCATCCCCCCTGGGGGTGATTTCTTGCTTTCTGTCTCTCTGTCTCTGTCATCCTGGCGAGTGCATACGCCCTATAGCAAAAACCTCTCCCCCGCCAAAAAAAAAAAAAAAAAGAGAGAAAGAGAACCTTTTGGGATAAGCAGATAGCATAGCAGTTATGTTGCTGGACTTCCATGTAGTAAATTATGGTTTGAATCTAGTGCCCAGTAGCTTAAAACTCATGCCTGGAGCATGTGTTTGTGTGGCCAAAATTCTGAGAGAAAAGTGGAGGAGAAAGGATTGCAGCATATTCATCCTCCGTTGAGGGTGGTGTGATGTCTCACTTTCCAGCTCTCTCTCTCTGTCTCTCTAGAGAGCACACACACCCTATGTCAAATTTTTTTCTTAAAAAATAAAGAGAGAACATTTACAATTTTCATTGTCAAGTCTGGTTACAGATTTCTTTTGACAAGTTAACTAGCAGGACTGTATTATAGTTAGACTTATTCATTATGGTGAAGGTCTCTCAAAACATTCTCTAATATTGTTATTTAAATATAGTTTCCTCAAAATTGGACTATAGCAATTAAAACATGAATAAAGATATTTTATGAATCACACTTTTATAGATTTTTAGTTAATATAAATTATCAGAAATACTCTCAATTAGAAGTGTTTATATTTTCCTCAGAACAACCCACATTAGAGTCCAGATTTTGAAAAGAGAGCTAGTAAATCTGACTTTTAGCAGAAAATAGTTTCTGAGTTTAATTCTACGTTCTAACTAAGAACCAAAGACTATGAAAATTGTAAATCAAAGTCCTTCTGTGAAAATATACCATAAACTGTGATAGGCATTTCCCACTTAAAAGGAGTATCTCTGATGGAATTTTAACTGCTTTTTATTCCAAGACACTGAATTGGCCTAATCTGCTTTCTTGGGAAACAGGTTTAAGTTCTAAATTTTGAAAATTGAATGAAGTAGTCATACCTTAAACAGAGTTGGAAAATCAACTACTCCTTAAGGAAGAGAGCTCTGGGACCAGCAGACAGTCACTGGACTCCCATGCAGTCAACTTCAGTTCGAATCCCGGACCCAGTGGCTTAAACTCACACCAGGTGCATGTGTATGCATACCTAAGATCCCAAGAAGAGAATGGAGGAGAAGGGACTGTGGCATGGCCATCATCCCTGGGGGTTGATTTCTTGTTTTCTGCCTCTGTCTCTCTCTTTCTGGTGAGCACACATGCCCTAAAAAAAGAAAGATAGACCTAAAAAGAAATGTAAAGTTGCTCATGCTTAGATTGGATTATTTTCATGTTTGGTTGAAATTTTTCAAAAACTGAGAAACTCTACTTGCTGTTTTTAATAACAATAATTTTGGAAGGGTAAACGTCTGTTCTGCCTTCCATACAGAGAGAAGTTTTTGCAAACCATTACAACCAGTTTCAAACCTGTTCAATTAAGGCCCAATGGCTGAGAGGCACTTATCCTTTTTCTTCATTTAATTGAGGATATCAGGAGCGTTTTCCTTATTTTCATTCAAGACTTTCCCCATCAATATAACTTGCCAAATCTCTTTCAGTAGCTGAAGGTAATTGGTCTGGTTTGTAATTCCTCATTCACTCACGTCTTCATAGAGCTAACTTATTTTCAATTGTCATTCATTGTTTCTCATAAAAACATAATATTCTGTTACTCTATTTTTTTTTTTGAGAGAGAGACTTTTGCTAAATGGCTTGTATGATTGCCAGAGAGACGAAGAAAGAGACACAGAAAGAGAAACTGTGCAATCACCCCCAGGGGTGGGGGTGGATGGCCACACCACAAACCTTTCTCCACTTTCCTCTTGGGATTTTGGGCACATATGCACATGTGCCTGGCACGAGTTAAAGCCGCTGGACTCAAACCACAGTGGGCCCTATGGGAGTGCACTGCCTTAATCACAATGCCACCTACTAGTCCCCCTTTAATTTTATAAGGATTTAAATACATATTAGTAAGTAATGAAAGAAGTATTATAGATACAGAACTAAAAATCATCATATCTTCCTCACTATTTCAGTTCAGCTACCTGATGTCACTGTTGTATGATAAACAGTAATAGGCTGGGAGATCACCAGATCTGGTTTTACGTCGGTTTAGCAATTTATTAGCCCCAGTATTTTGAAGAATTTGCTTGGTTTCTTTGAGCATCAAATTCTACTCAGACTTGTGAAGATGGTAAGCATTTAGCTCAGTGTGTGAAATACTTAAATATTTGATATGACAGCCATTGTGATTATACTGTCTAATCACCGAAAGGTGCCACATCTAAAGCCAACATATTTCCCTTCTAGCAGACAGCCTTTCATAGCTTTTCCATTGAAGTGGAATTGATGAGGCACATTATACCCTCAAAAAGACTATTATTATTGTCTCAGTCATCATGCACTAGACCTCTTTAATGTTACATTCGTATGAGGATAAATTTGCCTAAAGATCCTATGAATAAAATTGAAAATTTTATTAGAGACCTATTTAGCCCCAAACTAAATTTATTCATTCAATTAACATTTAACAAAAGGCTACCTACTTTCCTTCAAAAAGTTTATGTTGGAGAAAGAAATCGACAAGAACCCAAAATTAAATAGAGTTTGGTAAGTGTTTTAAAAGAGATCTTCATGTGGTAGACAACAACCTAAAGAGAACATATTAGCAGAGGTTTAAGTCTTACTCACTTTCTTATTGCTAAAGAAATTGGGAACATGCTTGCCTCTTATATTAATCTAAATTAACCAATGTCTCTTCAACATAGGTGATGTGCTAGATTGGCAACCAGAATTTATTAAATTTTTGAGACAAGTACAGCTCTTAATATACTCTTGACTCATGGATACACTTTTAATCTGATTGGAGTTTACCAACTCATGCTTCAAACAATTCAAATAGGCTGGGTCGAGCAGGTGGCGTGATGGTTAAGGCACTGGATTCCCACATGGCGGATCACAGTTCAAGTCTCAGACCCAGAGGCTTGAAACTCATGCTGGGCCAGTGTGCATGTATGCCCAAAATCTTGAGACAAGAATGGAGGAGAAGGGATTGTGGTGTGACCATCCACCCTAGGGATGATTTCTCACTTTCTCTTTCTTTGTCTCTCTAGTGAGCATACATGACATATAGCAAAAAATAATAAAAAATAAAAAAATTAAATAGGTAACTTAAGTATATTGATTTGACAAATGATTATATTCAAGTTTTTCCCTTTCTATTTTGATTCCAAAGTTTTCACTACTGTCTTCAAAACACCTACTTTTATCTTCCATCTATCAGAAAGAAAAAGGATTTTAATTTTAAAACTTTCCATTTAAATTATGAGTCCTACTATTTTTATTGGCCATACATAAAATTGGGCTGTTCTAGAATTTCTCTGTCAAACGTATGTACCTTTATGAATTAAATGTATCTTGAAAATGCAGATAGTAATTACATTTTTAGAAAACTTTCTATCTAACCCTAGCCTTGATTTTTATCCTGTGGAAAGAAGAAAACAGGGAATTTAAATTACTTTTAAGAAAAAATAAAGCTGTGTAATTTCATGGAAAAGTATTAATTACTTGTAAGACAATAAAGATAATTATTTTATTTAATATAATTATTCCTTCCTTCATTTTTCCTCTAAATAGAACTGTGTGATAAAAATGCTAATCCACTTACTTAGAATATTAATATTCACCAGATTAATTTTTAAATGTACCTGACTCAGATGATAAGAATAAAAATTAGTCAATAAGAGAACAAAATCTTTAACATTCTCTGAGAAACACAGCAATACACAAAGAGTAAAAATAATGTTAATCTCAAAGTGATTTTGTCTTTTTTACCTTAGTATATTAACATATTGTGCTAGTGACTATTGAACATATTGTACAGTCTGTGGACAGACACAAATACAAGCCAAACTGACTCTTTTATAATCACCCATAATATTTCATTCTCATGTCAGTCTTGGAGGAGATGATTATTGGCAGGAGATTAAGGCAGAGACTCTGAAGCCAACACATTAAAGTATCATGTCTTACATTTACTTCCTCCTATAATGGCTTAGTTAAGACAAGCTAAAAATTCTTCTTAAATGTTCACAGGAAAAAAAAAAAAAAAGATGGGTCATGGCTATAAATTTAAGTTTTGATGCAAACAATAGATTTTTAAAAAGGAAGTACCAGAAACCTCAGGTCCTCTGTCAACAAAACGTACTCTTTTGAAAATTATGGTCTTCATCAAAGGTGATTAAAGTGGAAACCAATTCATTGATTCAATGATAGCTTAATGCCTCATTGCAAAGGATGCCTGCATTTCAATTTGGAGAAAATATTGCTTTTAAAAATAGTATTTTCAAAATACAATTCTGGTTTCTCATTAGTTATATGTATATTATATAACAATATTCGTGATAGGTATAATCTGGCTGAGAGAGAATTAACTGTTGAAATAAAAAATTGAATTATACATTTTAGTTCTATATCCAAGGCATTCCACAGCATGGATTCTAACCAAATATTACAAGACAGCATCTTAATCCCATGTGATGGCAAAGAGATGTCAGAAAGCTATGATATACAATATTCCAAAATGCTAACAATTCCCCAAATAAATAAGTTTTTTAAAGATTATAGTCCTAATTTTCTCACATAATTCAGAAATAAATTTCCTTGATTTCAATGGCATAGGATGAATTCTATTATATTATATAAATAGATAGGTAAAAAAAAAAACCTAAATGACCATATTTATTTTTAGAAAACTACAACATTAAAAAGAACAGAATATCATTCAATAAATATTACTGAAAATAAAAATAAACTCTCATAAAAAATTTTAGGTGGCATAGGGTATGTTGGTTAAGGTACTGGACCCCCACACGGTCAACTGCTATTCAAGTCCTGGACCTCTCTCTCTCTCTGTCTTTCTCTGATGAGCACACATACCCTGTAGCAAATTAAGAAATAATAATAAATAAAATTAAAATAAGTCATTCTTTAAAAAAATGTTTAGGTAAGATTGGAATTTTTAAAAAATCTTTGCAAAGTAAAATTTATCATTGGGAAACACAGAACATGAAGAGTCAGCCAAAATATGTAGACTTATACAAAGGATCTAAATAAAAACTACCCTTTCAAATAATACCTTGTGACTTTCTTTGGATTAATTCAAATAGTTATGATTCAAAACTATTTACTCTAGCCAAGTGAAAATAACCTTTATCAGTTTTTATGTAAAAATCCATTCTTCTTTGGAATAACATTATTTTCAATTAAATTTCACAGTATTTGAGTTTTGTTGTACCAAAAGTAAAAGTAATTTTTTGTGTAGCATGTTTTATTTAAAATTAAAAACAGAAAGGCCCTCTCATGTTAACTTGTATTAGGTTGATTAATATATATCAGTACCACCATATACCCTTATGAAATGTGCTTTTAATAACATTGATACTTTTTTTTTTTTTGCCAGAGGGTATGTGTGTTTACCAGAGAGAGAAAGAAAGAGAGAGAAGGAAAGTGAAAAGGCACTGCCCACGAAGCACAATCATACCACAATCCTTCTCCTTCTTTTCTCTCTCTTCTCAGAATTCTGGGCATGCATACACATGCTCTCAACATTTTTTTCAAGCAGCTGGATCTGGGACTAGAATTGCATAGTTGGCATTGTAGGATTCCACTGTCTTCACCACCATACCACAGGTGGAATAGTAGACATATTATAATCTCTATAATCTAGCTAATGAGATGAGAAGAAAGCTGGTAGACAGTTATTCAGACCCATACTGACATCCAGCTTTATCTCACAGAAGATTGATAAATTAATAGTAGCATCACAGAGTTCCAGGAGAATGTGCCCAGTTTGTGGACAAAAGGGAAGGCACTATAAAACCATATAGCAAGCTCCTGGTCTCTCCTTTGCCTCACTGCTGAGGGGCAGAGAATCACTTATATCTGTGAAGGCAGGCCCTGGGACCAGATTCCAGAAATGGCCATTTGAAATGGGCAATGGTAGAGACGCTGCCACCATAATCAGTGATAAACTTAGCAGGATACAGGTAACTGGGGAAAGTGTCCCTTCTCATGTCTTCCTGATGAAATCAGTGTGTAAGCCCATCTCTTCTTTCAACAAACCATCAAAGGTAGAAATTCAGAATCAAAGTTTTAAAAAATAAGCTGCATATTTTCCTACAGCCTACAGACCTTTCAGTTTAAGATGTGTCATATATGTCATATATATGACATATATATATTATATATATATGACATATCTATATAAATTATCCACCTATGGTCTAAAACACATGTGTCATATGACATATGTGTTTTAGACCATAGGTGGATAATTTGGAATTATTAGAGATAATAATTAATGTTTATCTATCTGCATTACTCATTAACAGTTCCTACTTTCTAGGCAAGAAGTTATACAAGGGTTTTATTCTCCAGGTCATGCTTTGAATGTAGATTCAAAAATTAATGATCAAAATGCCACCTGGTTGATAAACATTATCATTTTAATAAATGATAGTAATGTGATTTCAAACATAGTAATCACACAGAAAAACATAGGTCTAATGTGCTAAGGAATAAGTTACCTAAAATAATATATGGAATGAATAATATAACAGGCTAGGTAACTGATTTCGCTTTGTAATATGAATCTTCTTTTTTGGCTTTCATTTGAGCGTATGTAATGTGCTTGATAAACAAATGGCTTTAATTTAATTTACCTTCTAAAGTAACACCCTATAATTTTATAATTACTGGTTGGTTGGTTGGTTTTTATGTTTGTTTGTTTGTTTTTATGTTTTTGCCATGGGGCACATATGCTTCCCATAAAAAAAGAGAAGGAATGTGAGAAATCATCTCCAGGGATAGACATGCCACAATCTCTTCTCCTTTATTCTCCTCTTGGGATTTTGGGCACACATGGACATGCACCTAGTGTGATTTTCAAACCACTAGGTCCAGGACTTGAATCACAGTTGGCCATGGGGTAGTCCAGAGCCTTAACCACCATACCGTTTGCTGTCCCCTAATTAATGATTCCAAATAGCAGAGCAAAAATGCCCTGGAATCATGTGAAAGCATTTAGGTCATTAGGAATGATCTCAATCTTCCCTCCTTTTTATGGAAGTAGGATAAGTGGCTAGAAAGGATAGATGAGATTTAGCCCATGATGGAATCTATGCAACTAAGCATGTACTCAGCAATAGTAACCCAGCGCCAGAGTAGTATACTGGTGGGAGCCACCACTAATCATCAAGTCTTGACCAGTCCATGATCATGGTGGCCAGTTAACTATTTACAGCTCATTTCACCTTGACCTTTTTTTTTTTTTTTTGAGAAATTTTTGCTATTGGGCATGTGTGCTCACCGGAGAGACAGAGAGAGAGAGACAGAAAGTGATAAATAATCCCCTGCGGAGGTGGCTATGCTGCAATCCCTTGTTCTCCATTCTCTTTTAGGGATTTTGGACATGCATGCACACACACCCAGCATGAGTTTTAAACCACTGGGTTCAAGACTCAAACCACAGTAGACTACATGGGAATCCAGTGATGTAAACGTTAACTATTAGGCCATCTGCTGGCCCCTACCTGGACTCTTTGGATAGACTAAAAATAGTGGTAGTGGACCAGTCCATGACCTGGTGGTTCAGGCAGCTGGACCACATATGACTGACCATGAAATTCAAGTCTCGAACCAGTGGCTTGAAAAGCATGCCAGGTACATGTGCAAGTGTGCCTGAATTTCTGAAAGGAAGGAAAAATGGAGAAGTGATTGTGGCACGACCATGCCCCATAGGGGTTGCTTTTTCACTTTCCCCTCTCTCTCTCTTTCTAACTGTCTCCTTCACTATCCTCTGGCAAAACAAAATAAAAGAACAACTGTAGAAATACAACAACTATTCAAAATTCCAATGGATAGGGATCTATCCAAATCTGAATCAAGCCTCCCAACACAGCTTGACAGTAGACAAGACATCTCTAGGCTCACATCCAGCCTCTAGTGATAAATCAATGATGTCTCCAATTATATTCACCAAGATGTTTTCATCAAAATGTCCTAAATTAAAAGTAGCATTTTATTTTAGTAAAGACAGAATTGTAAAACAAAAATCTCCCCATCAGGAATTTTAGACAACATTACAAAAATGGCATTCGAAACATCAAATTCACTCTGCTTTTGAGCCAGCACTGACCTTCTGTTCCAAAAGCAATACATTTGTAGGAATTGCTGCGAAAGCCTTGTAGTTTGAGTTGATCTTGTATTGCTAGAATAGGGAACCAGAAAGTAAGAGTGGAGATGAACAGGGGAAAAACAAAACATCATTTTAGACAGTCCTGTCAAGTTAAATAACATGTTATCAAATAAAGATTTACTGTGCTTAAACAACTTGTTTCTGACAGAAAAAAAATTAGCTCACTATGTTAATATTTTATTAGAATGAATAGCAAAGAAATTCCATAGTGAAATATCAGTTTAGAGATTATAGGCAATTACATGCTACACAGTCTTAGAACTTAAAAACATCCGTTTTCACAAAGTTATATATAAATTTCTAATTAGCATTAGTACTCATAGGAGTACCAGTCTACAAATGAGCAGGCTTTTTTTGCCTGATCCTCAAGGAAATGAGTTTTTTAGAATGCCATAATTAGCAAATATTATGCCAATAAATTTAATTAAGCTCTAGATACATTCTCTTACATCATTCATAAAAACAAAAACTAGGATATATAAAATTTAGGCAAGTTTTTTAAACAAGCATCAGTGTAGTCAGCAATTTGAATATAAGTAACACCAGCAATTTAACTTCTTAATGGAAGAATGATAAATACAAGCTCTTGATCCTGAATTCATTTTTAAAAACTTCAGCATCCTTTCACTTTCTAAAATACTGATGTTAAGGAAGCAAATGATAAAATTTCCTGAGTTTTAACTAACACTCCGAGTAAAACACTTTCATTTTGTGGAGTAATTGGGGGAAAGGAATGAACATAAGGAAGTTGTAGAAATCAGAATAAAATGTGTAATCAAAAGCCCAATTTGGGTATTGCCCTAGGTCCCAAACTGCTTAACAAAGTTTAAGGTTCTTATTACTTCAAATGTTCTTATAGAAGGCAGTTTCCCCAGAGACCCAGAACCAGAGGAGAAACTGACTCAGAGCAATAGGCTGTCTATGTCCCTTGAAAAACAGGCTAAAGGGTCTGCAAAAGAAAGGTAGTCAAATCATATAAAAGCTTGAGTTTTGCAGGTGTAATTGTGGTAATCTTCATTAAACTTAGATGGGAAAATCTACATCAAGTCTGTAAGAGACTGACATATTTCATTTTCTTTAGGAAGAAGTTGAAGTAGAGAAATCAAAGTGCCAGACCTAAAGAAAGTCAGTTCAGCTAGAAGAACACATTCTCCCTTCCAATGCTTGCTTTTCTTTTTGTCTAACGTGCTACATAAGGAAGAGGAATTAGCACCCTGAGGCCTGGATGCAGCAGGAGATATAGAAGGCAGTTTAGCCAAATAATCACACTCATTCACTCAGAAACATGTACACTCACTTACACACACTAACACAGAGATATACATATACATATATTCACATGTGCTCATTCACAAATGCACGAAGTTCACACTCTTACCCACAGTGAAATATACACACAATCTCAGAAGCTACATACTTTTTAGCCACAAACTAAGTCTAAAAGTTTACTCTCTCCTCCAAATCCTAGCCAACTCATGCTTCTACCTCGTAAGGGAAAACTGGGTGACAATGCACATATCTCAGCTCTTCTACATGAGGGGTGACTGCTGAGGAGGCCTCAGGCCCCTCTAAGCTCTGACTTTGTACATTGACCTGCACTGCTCTGGTTTCTAGACAACAATGTATTTGAATTGAAAATATTAAGAAAATACCATCTCTTCATGGGAAATAAGGAGTTGATATTTATCAATTTGCCTAGTGATTTTCCTACAGACATTGCCTTATTTTTTTTTTAAGAGAGATTTTTGCTATAGGGCACATGTACTCACTGGAAAGACAGAGACAGAAAGAGAGAATTCACCCCTCAGGGGGGATAGCCATCCTGCAATCCCCTCTCCACCATTCTCCTCTTGGGATCTTGGACACACACTCACATGTGCCTGGCATAAGTTTTAAGCCACCAGGTCTGGGATTCGAACCACAGTCAACACACGGGAGTCCAGCAACGTAACCATTACACCATCTGCTGGTTCTAAGAATACAAAAAGTCTCAAAATCAACAGTCAGTTACCTTGAGAATCAGAGATTGGACTCGCAGATAAACTCTGAGGGTACATTACAAAATAACTTCAGAATATATGAACACAGGAAGACAGAATATTAGTGAAGAGCTTCCTGTCATTATGGCCAACTTCTGGCAGCATCCATGCGCAGAGATGAGAGCACCACTCTAAACCTACATTTCCTGCTCCTTAGTGACTATGTCCGCAGTGCCAGAGGCAGAATCTCCCTCTGCTCTGCCCTGGCTCAACATAAACCCTGATTCAATATATAAAAGAGTAATCAGACACCTTCCTTATTTCTGAATTACTGGCAAAGCACAACCTATGATTCTGAAAATGGAAGGGGTAGGAGTGTGGGACAGAAGTAACTGTCCAAAACTACAGACCATGTACTGGGCATAGCAGATGGGAGAGGTGACTACTGAGAAAACTTCTCTGGTCCTCTCTCCACCCCAGATTTATCTTTTTGTGTTTCTAGCACCCCAAACATATAACATTTATTTCATTGCATTATAATATTTTGGTATCTCTATTCACCTGCTAGGTTCTTCAAGTAGAGTTTTATATTATTTCTCCTTTGTCTTCAACACCTCATACCAACCTGGCACAACACATGTTCATCACATACTTGCTGATTTAAATTGAGATATCTAATCGAAGATAACAATACGATTCAGAGGACAGGAAAAAACACAAATTTTACTTTCTCACTATTGTTGCAGTCCTAGACAAACCTAGATAATTAAAGACTTTCTTTGCCCATTCGAACATCCCCTAAGGGCATTTTTAACACATTAAATTTCTGAAGTTATGTTCCTTCTTGATGTGAACTTGCAAGATTTGAACTCATGACTGTGGATCCTTGTGCCTCTCCTCATGCTTTCAAAATTCTCTTTGTGTTAAACTTCACAGCCCTCTCCTCCACAATTAAAATGCAAACAGTTCAGGGGTTGTGGGAGGGTGTAAAAGGGAAGCTTTTGCCAATTATGGACACCTGAGTATGTCTCATTACTAACATCAATTCAGAGAGGCTAGCTGGAGAAAAGCAAAGAAGATGGGACACAGGACTAGTTAATGTATCAATAGAAGCCGAGAATCCCCAGAAAGGCAGCAAGAACCTTGTGAAGGGGGTGAGTAAAAGGCAGAGAGTGAAACCAAAGGGGAAAAAGGAAACAAGTATATCGATAAGTCTAGTTTCAGCTGTTTCATCATTTCACCTAGTGGTTCTAATAACTGCCGAGTGTTTGCCTACCTACAAAATACATACAGAAATCTTACCTTCACCTTCACTGCTATACCCTAACAGCAGCCGCCAGCATCACTTGCCCTGATTGTTGCAATAGCCTTCTAAGATCGCCTCACTTCCCCTCTCCTCATTTACAGTTTATTTTCAACACAGCAGCCAGATAGGTAAGATTGCGTCACTGATGTATTCGACCCCCTCCAAGGACTTCCTGTCTTACAAAGTAAAAATTGGAGACTAAAGAGTGGCCTACAAAACCACTCCAGACCGAGATCTCAGTTATATCTCCTCTTACAATCTCCATGCCCTGTCGCTCATTACACTGTTCCCAAATCTGTTCTTTGGATAGTGACTGTCAAGAACTCCCTTGCCTTGGGGCTCTTTCCTCACTATACTCCCATAAGGAGCATCACCCTCTTAGATGTTACCTTCGTAACAGCACGAAGCAACTAACTCCATATTAAATCCAACACCATAGATTAAAATACCGTAGATTGGCCTTTAGATTGTTTTCTTTCTTTTGCTTACTAAGTCTTGCTTAATAGTTAACATGCAGAACATAATCATAGTTTTGCTAAGATTTTGCAGAAATTGGGAGCCTTCAAACCAGAAAACAGATGTGTTCAAGGAAGATAAAATGTCTGCTCTCATTATCAGGTCAAGTGACTCCACCACAGCTGTCAACAACCCTGATGTCAACAAGCCTCCTGCATGGACTAATAAAGGAAATGATGAACTGCTGTGCTGGGCAAGGCAGTACATACCCCCGGCCTTACTTCCCCTTTGAAAATCCCCCTTAGACTAAGAGTGGGGAGATGGACTTTGGAAGTTAGTCCCATCTTTCCAGGTTGCTGGTATCCTGAATAAGGCTACCTTTTCCCACCAACACCTGTCTCTCCAGTGTTGGCTTTTGCGTGGTGAGCACCTAAGCCTGGATTCAGTACTGTTAGCAGTTTCAGCCGGTAACACCTTCTCAGTGAAACCTATCTTAACCGCCCTAAATTTTTACACTGTTGCTTCCCTATTTACCTCTCTGGCTATATTTTTCTCTAAACCATTTATAGTCTAATACACAAAACAATTTATTTACTTGGGAGGTTTATTATCTCTTTTTTATTTTCCAGCATAGAATATAAACTTTTGGGGGGGGGGCATGCATTTTTGCATGTGTTATTTCTTCTAATATCCTCATACCTTTGAAAAGCACATATTACTTGTGTACTTATTGAATAAGTGAAAAGTGTCTGGACTCAGATAAACTCTTTTAGTTCATAGAGACACATTCCAAATTGCTCTTTAAATCATGTATGGTTCTGTGGAAATGGAGAAAGTCACTTACAGACTGCTGCCTCTCAGTTGCCAGTGTGGTGTATTTAGAGATGTTTTGATGCTGAAGGAAATGAATGTTTTATCAAGAAAAAATCAGATCTAAAGGTTCACGAAATGCCAGAAAACTCCCAGCTGAGTCCCTAAACAAGGTAGGTTTAGGGAAGAGCTTTAAGGTCAGAGCAGGCCTCACAGAAGAGACCTTCAAACCGTCTTCAGCGAATAGCAGACTAGATGAGGTTCCAATGTAATGGCATCCTCCATTTCCATAACTTAGTTTCTCCTAGTGATAATCCACTAGGAGAAAAAGTTTAATTCTTTCATAGATAAAGACAAAATATATTGGGAACCCAAACACAACCCTCTGGTCGCAATTTATGGTTTCTGGAGACTGGAGGGGGAATTTTTTTTTTTTTGGACAATACAGATGTTGATTAAAGAGTAGCCTGAGCAACATTCAGAGACACCCATCTAGAGCCATGATTATAAGGTAAAATATTTCTAAACTACATCTAAAATTAACATAACGATATCATATTAATACAAACAGATTAAGGATCTTAAGACTCTATCTCTAAAAAAGAAACATCACATATGCTTTATATCTGAACTTAACTCAGCATTCTCTGGCTCTTCTATTTTATTATAATATCAAAGGGCAGTTGAACCAGACTTTAAACCATTATCCTTCAAACCTTCATGTTTTAATTTGATGACCATCTGTTCTTGGGCTTCTATCCTTTCAGGATCGGGGAGTGAATGAAGTTGACGTAGCAATAAATCTGAAGCTCTTTTAGCTTCAAAAACAGCCTGTGCACAGATTAACCCCACACTGGGAGGAGTAAGACAAGAAACAACCAATAAAATCATACATATCCTGGCACAAAGAGGTGTGGCAGTATCTGTTGAAGACATTGCGTAGTTTTATCAACAGTACTAGGGAGAAATGTTCACCTGTTGAAATATCCATTTTGTAAGACAAATAATAATGTGATTGAATGTATGGAAGAAAATGAAATGAAAATAAATTAATTAATTAAATTTTAAAAATAACAAAAAAATCGTATATGTCCTTCGACATCATTTCTATTTCCTCCTATCATTTCATAAAGCAATGTTGACAATTTAAATAAAACTAGTTAAAGATCAAAAGAAATTTAAGTTAAATGTATATATCCCAGTACCAATTTTAGTAAATTTTTATTTTTTTTAATTTTTTAAGTTGAAAGTCTTCAAAATCATACTTTGTGGTAAAATAAATGTAGGCAAATTTTCTTGTTTTTACCTAGAGAGGTAAAGATCCCAAGGAGAAAATAAACATAAAAAAGAACAGTATATCTCAGAGCAACTACTTTTACAAAAGCTATTATAAAATTTACCCATGATCATTTTTTTTCCTGTTCAAAGGAATAGATTAATATTTTTACTGGCAGGGAAATTAAGGTAATTTTTCCTATTTCTGTGTCATCAAATTTATTATTAATTTCTATAAGACTGAATATTTTTTCACTCAGAAATAAAGAAAATAAAACCAAAAATGTGGCAAATGCTGAAAATTCTTTAATGTTGGGAGCAGGAAGAGAGCTAGAGAAAATAGGTCTCCAACAAACAGGCATTTAATTTATCAAAAGCCTTTCTGGGCTCACCTTCTTCCAACTCTGACTCTATCAAAACCAAAACAACACATGAATAAAGCACAGTGAACCACAAATAGAAACACTTTGAAGATGCTTCTGAAGTAAAATCACGTTTCCTAAAGCTTATGAATAATTGAGGTGTATGATGGTATCCTTTAGGAAGCAATTGTTAATAAATTCAGGAAATGATAATGATTAGATTTTTTTAATACAACCAAAATAAATTTTACAATCACACATATATATTGAGAAGATAATAACAGCTTGCTTTACCTCAAAAAATTGGAATTTTAAATTTAGAATAAAAAGTGCTAAATTTGTTCATCCTATTACTTTGAATATTTAAAAGACAAAGACTTAATAATCCCTTTTATTTTTGGAGAGGTTTTTGCTATAGGGCGCGTGTGCTCGCCAGTAAGTCATAGACAGAGAGACAGAAAGCGAGAAATCACCCCGGGGGGGGATGGCCACACCACAATCCCTTCGCCTCCATTCTCCTCTTGGGAACTTAGGCCCACACGCACACGCACCTGGCGTGAGTTTTAAGCCACTGGGTCCAAGACTCGAACTACAGTCAACTACATGGGAGTCCAGCAACATAGCCATTTACACTAACTGCTGGTCCTAAGACTTAATGATCTCTAAAAACAGATTTTTCAAATGACTCATTATATAAACTGAGAATTCCATCCATATTTCATAATAATAATTTCCTCTGTGAGAATTCTAAAGTCAAACCAAATTGATAATTAATATAGCTTATTACCTTATAGCTATAACCATAGAAATAAAGAACATAGGTTCAAGAATAAGCAGATTTAAATTAATATGAATGTTGGCTCTGTACCAAATATGTGACCTGGACAAATTATACAGTGAACATTAGTTTCTTGGTATACAAAGTAAGGATAATAAAATTACCAACCTCATACGGTTATTAAAATAAATAGCATAATCCATTTAATTTACATTTGAACTACTTGGTATAACTAGTAGCATGGTTCCTGACTCACAGAAAGCATTTGATATCTTAAATTATAGTTACTAATATTACTATTCACTTACATGACCAATCTTCTATCACCACATACAGTCTTCTAGGATTACCTTCTGTATATTAGTCAGGTGGTTCTCCATCTTTAAAATGCCAATTCCTTCTCTCTTCATTAAGCTAAATCCTAAGCACTCTGACAAGCTTAACACAACTTTTCTCAACAGGCATATCCCATAACGATGTTCCTGTTATACTGAACTCAGTCAACCGTTATCTTATTTACAATCTGCATTAGTGCTAATTTGCCTGTATACTTGTTTTCTAGTTGTACTATAGATTTCATAATTCTAGCTTCTCTAAATTTTCACTTCATTCTCTGCTGAATTATTTTAAGACACAAAATGATCTCTTTTTTGTTAAACACACACACACACACACACACACACACACATCACACACACATACGCATGCCAGAGGAAGCTAGTACAGTGCTGGGCACACAGTATGTATTTAATGCATGCAACTGAGTTGAATTGTGTTGCAACATCATAAACAATTTCATGTGGGTCATTTTCTCTATTCAACCTTATGTTCATCATTTGAAAAATGACAGACTTAAACATACTCTCTATGGTACATCGAAGCTCTAAAGCTGTATAATTTCAACTTATTAAATTGAAAAGTCCCATCGACTCCTAATACAAGGACTTTCACATGATTTTATATTTACATAACAACTACTGAATTCCAAGTATATAAGAACCATGTTCTGAATGATTGGAGACTAACTGAGAAGTTGGCATACCCTACAGCAGAGCTACCTCTCGCCAGGAACTAGATGACAGTGTCACTCCACAAGTTTTGCTTCTCAGAATAAATGCTATGTTTTACATCTTTGCTTGATGGGCTGCTTTCATGCAAGTAAAGACCACATTTCTCTTCTCTTACTTCTATTTCCTTATACCCAGCTTGTCCTCCTTTGTATATTTCTGAATTGCCAAGTAATTAATATACTGGGTCATCAGGAAAGTCTTTTGCAAAGAAAAATATGCCATAACTTTCTTGCCGACCCAATATATAATGAGTTAAATATTTTCTTATATAAAGAAAATTTCTGTTTCTTTTTTTCCTACATGTAAATATCCAAATCCCCAGTTATGGTCTGGGGAATAATAAAAAATCACCTGGAAGAAGAGGAAAATAATTAATAACAAATAAATGTAGGTAAAGGAAATAGAAAGTTTTGAGGTAGCTTGGCCATATTTAAGCCTGGGTCCAAGAAAATATCCCATTTTATTTATTTTTTAAAACATTTATTTGTTGTGATTTGGGGGCCACCTGGTCCAGGACTTGAACTGTGCTTGGCTACAAGGGTATCTAATGCCTCAACCACCATGTCACCTTCCAGCTCCATCCCATTTTATACTATCCTGTCTACTATTCTGTCAGTGTAGGATATTTTTATGGATAATAGGATGCCTATATTAAGTAATCAGAAATGTGTCATATGCCCATATCTCAACTTTTAATTCTGTCATTGGGACCAACAAAAAGACTTACATTATGCCTGTTAAAAAATATTTTTAAAGTCATAGACATATGTTATTTCTGGAAGAACGAGTGTAAAATGAAAGAATTTTACAGAGATGTGTAATTTTAGACATGTAAATTCATTTCACAGTCAAATATTCTCAACCCTAGCCTCCCACCCTAAAGTACTTTTTCTACCCCAGTGTAGGAGCCAGGTGAATATAAGCATTGATTTTTTTTCCCTTGAGAAATATTTTTCCATATTTCAAAATAAGCATGCACCATGCAACATGCAAAAAAAAAGTACCTTTGGTTTCTTATTTTCAGGACCTGGCGGCATGGACAATGCACAAGGTGAAATCATCTCCTTGGTTCTCGTTAGAGGGATGGGAAGTGATGGGGTTGGAACAGGTGACCAGTGGTTGCATATTGTGCTTTCAGATTTCCCAAGTCTTGAAGGCAGGGTACCACTCCCACAATTAGGGTGCAGTGCTGAGGGACTGAGCCGCAGTGCCTGGGTGGACAGATTAGCTTGAGAGAAAGAATGGGACCCCAAGTTTGGAAGAGAAGCAGAGCTCGCACTGGAGGTGGGGAGTGAAGGAGGAGGTGAAGGGTTCAGCCCCTTGCCAGCTAGTTGAGGTGATGCTCTTTTGGATCTGTTTATCAGGTTTGAAAGAGTTTGGGAAGGATGGAATTTCTCAGGAGAGGAGAGTGTGTCTCTTTGACTGATAGGAGGAGATACAGAAGTTAAGACAGAGGGGGCTGACAAAGGTTGCATGTAAATATTGGTGGGCTTTTCTGAACCCCTTAGGTCACCCTCTTGTTTGCCCTTTAAAGAAGAAAGAGAAGAGGCTGGAGGGACAGGAGGAAGACCTGCAGAACTGGATGTGTTAGTTTGTTGCAGGGAGAGTACTGTATTGCTCTTGGAAGAAGTGGGTGATGCTGTTTTCTCTACATTCAAAGCAACAAGACTGCTACTGTCCTGTTTTGTAGGGGAGAGAGTGGGCACCTGAGAAAGGGGGGTAGAACCAGCCGAGAAAGGCAGGAGAAAGGATTGCTGTGTCAGCTCAGAAACCCGGTGTTCTCCTTGTTCTGGAGACCCTGCTCTCAAAGAGCAACTTGAAAGCGATTTCTTAGGCATGGGTGGGGTTTGCTTCACTTTTTGATCAAGTGTGAGTGTGGAAGAGGCCAGGGAGTTGACAGAGAAGGTAGGACAGGAAGCAGGAGAAAAGGGTCTTTGGTGAGAAGGGTTTGACTTGAGAATAGCGGTGAGAAGGGAAAGCCGAGAGGGCACCGGGGATTTTACCCCTGACTTTGAAAGACTGCCACTGGATGACCTGTGGCTACAGAGAGTGGAAGAAGAGCCGTGGAAAGAGGAGGTAAACGGCTTAGGACTCGGAGAGAGTGAGTGCGTGACAATGCGGACTGGTATGTACGAGGTCGAATTCGACTTCAGAGAAGCACCGGAGGACGGTGAAGAGGTTCTCGGAGTTTCTCTGGGGCTAAGGACATGCGAGGTGAGAGTTGGCGTCTTCTTCGAGGCTTCTGATGTCAGTTCAGGTTTTTGCTCTGCTGCACTTGGACTGGATAAATCAGACCCTGACAGTTGAGTGGAATGGGGAAATGGTAACACCGAGGAGGCTCCCTTCGATGAAGCAATGGGTGCAGAGTGAGCGGTGGTCTGAAAATACGTAGCTGTCTCTTCCACCAAGGCCCCACTGACATCCAGCCTCCTAGTGTGGAACTCCTCTAGGACAGAGGCTCCCTCGAGGTTAACTGGGTCGAGTGGTATTTTCTGATTAGTTGGAGAAACAAAGGAGAAAGCAGGTGGTTTACAGGCAAGCTGCTCAGAGGTAGTGGGAGAAGGAAACTAGAGGAAAGAGAAATAGATAGAAATAGGATATTATTTGTGAAACTACCGAAATATTCTTGTCGCTGTGTGTTATGCAAACAGTTCTACTAAGGTACACAAAAGGAGATACTCTAAATTCCATAAAAATTAAGACAATTCTGTTTTGCTAATAAGGCATTGTTTGGAATTTGAAATAAGATATAAATAAGCTGTGAAGTATATTATACATTATACCTCATTTATTCCCAGAATTAAAATCAATATAATTGCATTGCATATTGACAATATCTTAATTTGAAAGTATGCAATTTGATAAGATTTAAATCATCAGTATACATTTCAAAATTAATTCTGGAAATGAAATACATTTCTTCCACTCTAAGAATATAAGCCACACTATAATAATAATGACTACAGTTTTTTAAAACAAAATTAACACATTTCAAGTGTTAAGAATTCTAAAAACTTGAACGACTTGCTCCTACACATTGTAAAACTGAAGAAGTGCCCAGAATTCAAAAGATAAAGTACCCAAACATCAACACAAAATGATAAATTATGGAGAGTGAAAGCAAAGTCCAAAATAGAGAGGGAGTTTTAGCTTATTTTCCCTGGTTGCTTGCCAGGATGAACATTTAACACGAGCACTTAATGAACATTTAACAAATGATTTGGGTTATGCTGGAAGGAATACATTCTCTTTCACATCAAAAGAAGCCAGAGCACTTTACAAGTATAATCCGCCTAAAACAACATGACATACCATTCCCACATGAAATAAAGAGAAAATAAAGAAACCATTTATCATTGTACAAGAGACGCTAGGGAGAAACTGTGAAATAACCAGGTATATAAATTCTTGTTCCATTTTTAAATTTGTCCAGTAATGTAAGACAACTATTGAAATCATAAATGATTCTCAAATTTTTAAAACACATTCCTCCTCAAATTCTCAATCAGCACCTCAACACCAGCCCTTCATTGTACCTCATCCCTGTAGATCCCTTTCTGGTAACGCTAAGCTTCTCTGTCAATGTCTAGAAATTATTTCCCTCCCTTCTCCCTGTGTTAACTCCTTGTGCTGTTCTCTAGGTTCATTACTGATACTGTAATTCTTTCTCCCTAAGACTATGTTCTGTCTTCACTGCTATTTTTTTTTAACCTTGTATTTGCTGATTCCTTTTCTTCAAATGCTTCTCTGGAGCTGCCCATATCATGTCCTCCAGTGCCAATTACTCCTCATGTTTTCTGATACCCTCACTACACACTTCCTCCAAAGTCATTCTCAAAACTCTCTTGTAGAATTAGCACCCTGAACTCTGGAATGTCTTTACAATAATTTCAGTAACAGAAGAGTCTCACAACACGCTGCTCTCGTTATGTAAATAATCTTAATCATAAATCTACCCATGGATCCTGTATATTAGAGACTAATCGTTATCTGAACAATCAGTCTCTACTGTACAACTGCCTTATAAGTTCAGTAAACCTAAGATATATTGCTCTACTATGTAGTCAGTTTTCCCTAATATATCTGTGAGATTTCAAATCTGAATAATTTATATTGAAACAAACACTGAAATCATCAATCAACTATCTCATGTCTTGAATAGTTCCTGAGGGTTGGACAGCATCAAATGTTGGTCCCATCTATTTGTGCTCTTCCTCCTGAGTCCATGTAGCCATGCAAGGCAGTAACCCTAGATTCTCCATTGTTCCTTACTTACCAATCATCTATATGGCTGCTTACCTCCCAAACATGTCTACTGACTGGTCCTCCTCTCTCTGATGAGTACTCCCACTATTATAGGGCAGCTTCTCAGCCTTAACTAACCTTTTCGG
>NW_006203862.1:767401-769226 GCF_000334495.1 Tupaia belangeri chinensis
CATTCCTGTCCATAATTAACTCCACTAAATCTACCATCAGATTGACCTTTTAAAATCTGATCAATCTCTGCCTATGCTCAAGACTTCATCAGCGCTTTCCCTGGGTCTACCATGAACTAAGGATCATATTTTCATGACAGAATTCTTCCATCTCTATCTAACCAATCTCATCTCCCAAATCCCCTATTTTTCATTATGTGTTTCAGTAAAAATTTGTTCAATTGCCACCTTTTTGCCAGCACTGTCAACATTCTAGCTATTTTGGTGTCTTGCCAGTTCACTTGGAAAATCCTCATTCTTAAATGAATCTTGACAACTACTGTTAAGTTCCTAGCCTTGCTCTATTTAAAGCTGCTGCTTAAGAAAAAAATGGACACCACCCTACTAGCTGGCAGGACCACTGCCCTTGATTTACAAGTTTTGTTCAGTACAAGGGCACCCAATGACAGCAGAGCTGAACACTTCTGCACCCATGGAAAAGTGGTTCCTTCCTCAGTACACTTCTTTAGCCAACAAACCATAAAATGACATCCCTAGGAGTCCCAGGTTTATATAATCCCATCCTTCTGAGGGGGCTAGAAACTGTGATTTCCTTTTAACTAATAGAACTTGACAAAGATGAAGAGACTTTTCATATGTAATTAAGGTTCCCAATCAGATGACTTCAAATTAATTAAAAAGGAGAGTATCCTGGGTGGGTATGATTTAATCAAGTGAGCTCCTTAAAAAGTTCAAAAGATTAGTGCCTCAAAGTGGCAGAGATTCTTTTTCTCTTGCTGGCTATAAGGAAAAAGCTTCATAAATTCTAAACCTCAAGGAAATAAATTCTGACAATAACATGAGAGAGCTTAGAAGTGGATTCTTCCCAGGCTGAACCTCCAGATAAAAAGGCAACCTGGGGCCAGCAGGTGGCATGGTGGTTAAGATGTTGGACTCCCACATGACCTACTGTGGTTCATGTACCAGACCTGGCAGCTTGCTTCCTCACTCCCCCCTCCCCTCATAAGCATATGTGCCCTATAGCAAATTAATAAAATAATAAATAAAAATAGTTCTTTTTTTTAAAAAAAGGCAGCCTGAGTGACACCTTGTTTGCAACCTTCTGAGACTCTGAGAAAAAAAACTTTACCATGCCAAATTTCTGATCTACAGAAGCCAGAAGAAAATAAATAGATGAAATTTTTTAAGCCACTAAATTGTGGTAATCTTTTATGCAACAATTGAAAAATAATGTGCTCCTGGGCCAACCAGTGGCCTGGCAGTTAAAGTGGCCGGATACCACATGGCTATGTAATGTGAGTCTAGAACCTAACAACCTAAAAAACACAAAGGGCACACAAGAGTGCCCAAAATCTCAAGAGGCAAGTGACATAGAGGAGGAGAAGGAATTTTAGCATGTCCATTCCCTGTGAAGAGAGTGCTCTCTCACTTTCTCTGTCTCTCTCCAGTGAGCATACACACTCTCTGGCAAATGAATAGAAGGAAGGAAGGAAAAGGAAAGAAGGAAACTAATGCATTTCCACTACTCCCACTCACTTAATAGTCATTTCCACTACTCTTCCACAAATAGTGTTATTGCCATGTTTTTCTGCTTTGGTTTGAATGCTGTGTCCATGCTGAAGCTTCATGTTCTAGTTTTTTAAATGATAAGTATTATTTTTTATACACTCAATTGCTATACATCATTTAGCTTATATAGAGAATTTACCCAAAATTAAATATACCTCAGACCCAGTCCAGTTGAAAATACTATACACTTCATCAACAGGCAAGAAAACATCTGTTTCCCACAAATGTCCTACTTCTCCGTGTTTTCTCTCTAGTG
>NW_006203862.1:769272-775364 GCF_000334495.1 Tupaia belangeri chinensis
ACTCTTTCTCTCTCTGACACTATCTTGGTGTCCACAGCTATTTTTAATGCTTTTATGTCCTCCAATCTTTCAGTCTCTACCACACAGTACAGACAGTTGGTATATGTTAAGTGGAGAGATACAATATCATTCTTTCATAATCTGACTCACTTCACTCAGCAATAAATTTTCCATATTCATCCACTTTTTATCAAATACCAGGGTCTGGTTGTTTTCTTTTGTTTTGCTTGCTTGCTTGTTTGTTTTTATGGCTGAATAGTATCCCATGGAGTATATGTACCACACTTTTTCAATCCATTCATCGGTTTATTTACATTTGGTTTGGTTCCATGTTTTTAGCAAATAATGCCGCAATAATCATAGATGTGCAAGTAGTTTTCCAACTGAGCATTTTCCTGTCCTTTGGGTAGATAGACACCCAGGAGTGGAACTGCTGGATCATAAGGTAGTTCTATTTGTAGGTCTTTGAGAAACCTCCATATTGTTCTCCACAGTGGCTGAATCAATTTACATTCCCACCAACAGTGTAGGAGAGTTCCCCTTTCCACACATCCCTGCTAGCACTTAACATTTTTTGTTTTTTTTCAATCTTCACCATTCTGACAAGGATTAGTGGTATCCCATTGTGATTTTGGTCTGCATCTCCCTCATGGTGAGGGATGTTGAGCATTTTTTCTTATCTTTTGACTGTTTGTATGTCTTCCTTAGAGAGTTGTATATTTAGGTGCTTTTCCCATATTTTAATTGGGTTAATCATTTTTTTCTGGGTAAGCTGCTTGAGTTCCCTGTGTATCCTGGTGACCAGCCCTTTATCTGGGGCATAGTTTACAAAAATATTCTCCCATTTCAAGGGTTGTCACAGTTTGATCCCCAACATAGTAATATTGGAAGGCTGAGCCTAGTTTCAAGTCCTACATGTTCAGAACACTGAGAGAGGATCTCTCTAGAATAGATCAGGGCTCTCATAGTTCTTCCTAACTAGTTCCCACAAGAATGAGTTATCATAAAAGTAAGTTGGTTGCCTGCAGGTCTCTTTGCATATGTTTGCCTTCCTTTCCTTTTCTCTCAGACATGTTGTTCCATAGCACCAGAGACTGACGAAATGCTAGTGTCATGTTCTTGAACTTTATAGCCACCGTAATCATGAGCCAAATAAACTTCTCTAAAAATCACCTAGTCTCAGATATTTCTGTCCTAGCAACACTAACAGGGTAATACATCTATAATGATTTATAATGATTTATTTTTTCCCAAACCCAATAGGCACTTGGGCCTTTATCCTTTTCTGATTTCTCTGGAGAGTCTGACCTTCCAATTTTTTCCCATTTTTTCAAAATCCTTTTATCAGGGACCAGCAAGTGGCATAGTGTTTCAGGTGCTAGATTTCCACATGGCCTACTGTGATACAAGTCCTGGACCTGATGGCTTGAAAATCATGTCAGGCGTGTGTGTGTGTGTGTGTGTGTGTGTGTGTGTGTGCGCCCAAAATCCCAGGAGGAGAATGGAGGAGCAGGGATTCTAGCATGTTGATTCCCTCAAGGTAATTTCTCAATTTTCCTCTCGCTCCCCAGTGAGCACAAGTAAATGAAATTAAAATATGAGTTTGATTTGAAGAAAAAAAAATCATGCAGTTTTACATGTTTTCCCTAAACCTTCTGAAGATTCCTCATAGTGTCACCTTGAAGAGGCTTTCCTCAGCCGTTGCTTTCTCTTATTCTACTCTAAACTCTGAACAGTGAGGGTGGGTAGGTGCTAGGAAGCACATAGCCTCTGATGTCTGATCCAATCTTTACTTCCCCAGACAAACAAAAACTCAAATTGTGAAATCAACAAATGAGGAGACTCTCCACTGAAAAGGTTATATTATTGTTCTGCTGGAATTATCAAATCAATTTTATGTGACATAAATGTACTTCCTCTGTCTAATGGTACCAGTTAACTCACCCATAGAAAATAATGAGTCAGCATTTGGGATTACAAGGATACCAGCAGTTTCAGAGTAGACTCTGAGGCCTCATAATGATAGAGAGAAATTCTCCTACATGTGTCCAGTCTCATTCACCATGGAAGGTGATAAAGAAGATAAAAGGAGGAAATCGCATACTCAATATAAGCAAGAAAAGAAATGGGTAGTTGGCAGCAGGATGATCACTAGAGAATGGTCGTTAAAAGAATTAAGTGACTTGCTCAGAAATTTGTTCAGCAATTAAAAGATGAGGGCCTCTGAATCTTTAATGCTTCCCAACTGCTCTAGACAATTAAAAGATGAAGAGGGCTCACCTAAAATCTGAGTTACATGTGATCACCTCTCACTTCCTTGTGAAAGGTCAGACTCCCTTCTGTTGTCTTTGCCATTGGGCTTGTGTTCTGCCTTCAGTTAGACAGTCGTCCAACCAATGGTCATGCCATCCTAATGAAAACCATGCCTTGTTTCAAGAACTCCTTGTAGCATTCCAGGCTAGTCTTCCCAGCAGTCAGGAGACTCCAATGTGAAAGTTAAACGGCTTCCTGCACCCCTAGCATCTTTCAGAGTCTATGTTTTAAATCCCTGAGGTCAAACTATAGATGATTCACTTTAGTAAGCAAGACACAAAGCAACAGCATTAACTATGAGGCAGGAATCCTCAGCTTTCTCCCATACGCTACAAAGATTTTTCTCTTAGTTGTGAGTGCTCACTAAGAGAGTTTGTGTAACAATGTCTATTCCCTACTTATATCACAGGGTCATGTGAAAAGAAGGATCATTCATCCATTTATTCATCAGACACATTCTAAGCACCCACAGTATCCCAACATTGTGTTAGATGATAAAGAGTAAGGCTTGGAAGCTCCTACTTTATTTGACTTCATTTTATATTCCCACATGTGTTATCTCTCATATCTATGAGAGAGAGATTTTTGTCATCAAGGGGTTCAAGAATTTTTTGGAAAGAAGCACATATAGGCTATTGTAATACTATGTGCTGGTGCAAATAGGTATTTCATCATAAAATTGAGAACTGTGAGTATAAGGAAGGTTCCTAATACCAGGTTCAATTTGTTGCTATTGTTTTTCCATGGATCTATAAAATCTAGTTATTTAATAAATATATCTGCTAATATCCAAATCCCCCAGAATTTCTTATAAGAACCTGCTATATTTGATCCCAGTCTGTTCTTCTGATCTTATTTTCTGTGTCTTCTCCCAATTTTTATATCCTACCTACATTTGAACAAATGTATAAAGCCCCTTCATCTCCACATATTTTAAAATTCTGTACCTCAAAGCTTGCTATCTCAAACCTCTCAAACAAAGAATATCATTTCTTGAAAAATCACTATGGGCCAGGCACTGTTCCCAGCATTTTACACATATTATGCTATTCAAACTTTAAAAAGAAAGTTATATTATCACCTCATTTTACAAATGAGAAAATCGAGGTTTATAATTTTGAATAACTTGCCCAGAGGCACTTGACCAGTAAATTGCCTGCCTCTTAGGAAAACTAATTCCAGAAAAAGAATGTCTCTAAGAAAGGGCGTTACTGAAACCTCATTTTTGGACAGTCATGCCAACCTTCCAACAGATGACCTCGCTTTCCTCATCCATTTTTCAACTTGATTTCTGTTTCCATCACTATTCCCACTAAGATCAACTAAATGACCTCTTAATATCCAGCTTTAGTGGGCTTGGAAGCTCCTACTTTATTCGACTTCCTTTTATATTCCCACATTATACTCCTCTTTCTATGGAAAGGTTTTTCAGCTTTCATTACACACACACACAAAAAAAAAAAACCTTCTTTCTAACTTACTTGGTTCTCTCAATCTTTTGCAAAACATTTCTTCTTTCACAAGTCCTTTGTTTTGCTCATTTCTGGCTTAAATTCTAAATCCATTGTTCAAGATTCTTTCTCTGAGTACATATCTCTACTCTCATCGCTTCACTTTATATAGTAAATACCTCCAGTCTCCAATCACTCTTCCATATTCCATATTCAAAATTCCAACTCCTTTGTAGATACCATGCAGTGCCACCACCACAAAGGCACCTCAAAAAGTACCACATATCTAATTTCTTCTATCCCCTTCTACGATCTTACTCTTTCAGTTAATGATTTCAACGTTCATCTGATTTCCTTGGTTATAAACTTCATCCATCCTTCATTTCTCCCATGTATTAGCTGTGAATTAGCATAGCTAATTCTACCTCATAAGGCCTTCTTTCTATTGCCACTATCACTACTTTAACTCTAAGCTTTATCATAGATCGTTCAAACAAATATCTGTGGTTGTTTTGTGTGTATTCACCTCTCTTTTACTCCTCATACTTGAAATTTTTAAGAGAATTTTAAGTCAACTGCATATTTTACGTACCATTTTTACTTTTGACTTATACTTCGAAATTATTTAGTGGTTTTAAAAAAAACACACTTTTATTTTAACATGCCATCTCAAAGAAAGTATTTTGGACATATAATATGCATATTTAATGTAAAAATTATATTGACTATGTTTAAGATAATATACCAACCACTATGGGGAAAAATGTTTAATAAAAATGAATTTAATGTGGGTTTTACCTTTAAAGACTTTAAGATCTGTTAGAGGAGATAAGGCATATACCTTAAGAGTTATAACACATACTAGAATACAATAAACATAAAAAAGTATAGAAAAACGCTACTGGAATCATATCAAGGAAGAACTTGCTTTCATTAAGGGAACCCAAGCAAACTTCACAAAGACCTGATCAAAGATTTCAAGAATGAGCAGAATATAAACTTTTGGATATTTATTCTCCTCACATACCTTACTGAGCCCCGCTTTATGCAAGGGACTGCAGTAAGTGCTAGAAATACAGAAATACACAAGAGAATAAGAGACAGACCTTGCCTTCAAGTCATTTTCAGTCTAGGTGAAAAGGAGTTATAATGGAGATTTTCAAAACAGACTACAAAGCAATAAAGGAAATTGCAAAGATGGAGGAGAAAAACTAACTTCTCAACAAGAATGTCGCTAAGAAGGGGTGCTACTTAAACTGAGCTTAGAATATCAAGTAGACTAGACTAAAATGAAAATGAGTTTGGGAAAGACAGAAAAGCATTCAAAAAAAAAAGGCATTCCAAACAGAGAAATCAAGGGCTCATGACAGAAATGTATCAAGTATATTCCTTAGTGATGGCCCAGGAGAGTCGAAAAAGAGACATACAAGATATGGACAGAAAATAGACATCTCGGCTGAGTATGGAAAAGTTAAAGACCAGACTAAGAACTGAAGATATTTCTTTTACAAATAACTTCTAAATGACAACTAAAAATTCTGAGGAGTAATTCATTTTTACCAGAGAAACCACCAATTTACCTAACTGACTGCATTTCTGATTAAAATTGATGTGGCTTTATCAAGCAGTCTGATCATGGGAAATTTTCTAGACTTTTTACATTAAAATTCCACTAATGATTCTATTAAAATGTCTGTACTGTCTTCTTTTGTGCTCTGTCATTTCTTAGTTAATGTTTGTGCTAACAGTCATCTACTTTTACTTCAGGATGGCCTTACTCTTTGTCACTCAGATTATTATAGAAAATAAAAACAGGAACAATGGCTATTTCCACAACATTTTAGGATCTAGTATTCCTCCATTACTTTAATTTTTAACCACAACTAATGAATTAGATTGAGCTTTGTTATTTATTTGGAGCTTTGATAACACAAACTATAATCTACTCCTTAATAACTTTCCAGGGGAAAAAAAATCGACAGTATTTATTCAGCCTCTAGTTTGACTTCTATTATATTTAGTCTTAAAAATCAAAATAAATGGGCAACTCTGGGAACCAGCAGTTAGTGTAATGGCTATGTCGCTGGACTCCCACGTAGTCGACCACGGTTCGCGTTCTGGACCCGGTGGCTTAAAACTAACACTGGACACGTGTGCGTGCGTGCCCAAGATCCCAAGAGGAGAATGGAGGAGAAGGGATTGTGGCGTGACCATCCCCTCTGGAGGGTGATTTCTCGCTTTCTGTCTCTATGTCTCTCTCTGTCTGTCTGGCGAGCGCACACGCCCTATAGCAAAAAAACCTCTTAAAATAAATAAATAAATAAATAA
>NW_006203862.1:775416-796922 GCF_000334495.1 Tupaia belangeri chinensis
AATAAATAAATAAATAAATAAATGGGCAACTCAAGAAAATAAATCTATCAGTCTAGAGAAAGAGTAAATAGTAAATCAAAATCCCAAAATTTCTTCATTAAAAAAAAGGGGCAAGACTGATGGTTAAGGCAGCTGGATTTCACATGGCTGACTCCACAGTTTGAGTCCCAGACCCAGCAGATTGAAAAATCAAGCCAGGCATGTGTTCATGCATGCCCAAAGTCCCAAGAGGCAAATGGAGAAGGGCTTACAGAGCGGCCATCCCCCAAAAGAGTGTTTTCTTTCCTTCTCTCTCTTTTCCTCTTTCTATCTTTCTCCAGTGAGTATACATGTTCTCTAGCAATTTTTTTAAAGGATATTTTTTCTTTATATTTGATACCATCACATTTACATGTTCTTCACAAAGAGGCCACAAAAAACTACTCTCCCCTGGGCCAGTCTCTTAGGCTAGTGGTTTAGTGAGCTGGTCCCATGCGGTCAACTACAATTTGAATCCTGGCACTGGTGACTTGAAGATCATGTAGGGCCTGGGTGCACGCATGCTCAGAATCCCAACAGGATGGAGAAATAAAAGAAAATGTGGCATGACCATGCCACATTAGGGTGTGCTTTATCCCTGTCTCCACTCCTGTACCTCTGTCTCTTTCTCTAATGAGCATATGCACCCATTAGCAATTAACAACAAACAAAAACAGAAACAAAAACACAAAACTACCCTCTACTGACTATGGAACTATCTACATCCCCAACTTAATTATTCCATCATCTTTCTTGAGGCAGAAAATAAATGTTTTCAGCCTACCAAAGTTTATTGAGAGTACCTTTAATTATATTACTGCAACATTATAATATTAAAATATTATTTTATTCTTATAAAGAAACCTAGCTGAGAATAAACTCCAAAAGAAATTGATGTTTTAGTCCAGTAGGGCGGGGCAGACAGGTAGCACAATAAAAGTCTTCTCTTACCAAAGGACAATATAGAATACTAGTTTCATGGAAGTAATAAAAACACAGCAACAGGAAATCAGCAAACGCTGTATCAATAAACATGAGGTGAAGCCAAAAATTAAATGTCTATTCTACAATTTTTACAGTAGGCCCTAATAATGCAAAAAGACCAATGCACCAATAAAAATGTCCTGCATATTACTTTGAGCTGCTTAAAAATCCTGGTCTAGTATTGATAGATCTTAACCAGGGCATCTCGGTAACAACTTATGCTCAACATTAAAGAGTTAGTTCTTCATCCACTACCTACTCTCAAAGCTAGCCTCTGTATTCTAACAATATCTTTTCAAATTCACCTTATCTTTTAATTCTACCAAATAGCCAATCAATGGCAAAATCTTCCTATATATTTTTTTTCCTTTAATATCCCTCCTTACCCACCCCTTTCTTTTCTGCCATCATAGATGTGGGATTTCTATTGCAGCACAAACTCTTCCCCTGAAAGCAACCATTCCATCTTGCTGCAAAGTTCTGAGATGGAATATTCTCTCCATTCCACTGAAGTCAGCTTCCCGGGTGGTTTCCAGGCCACAGCAGATAATTTCCCACACATGGGAAATTATTTTCTTCATGCAGTCTTACTTCCTGGTTTATCATTTGACTGTTCTTTTACAAGTTTAAAAGAATTGTGTCCACATCTAATACCCAATTAATGTCTTCTCACTGGGTCTTTCTCGTATACGCTTCTTGATGTACTCAGCTCACCATGTACTATACATTTACTAAGGAAACTCCCAATATCCACCTTCTCCAAAAATTGTTAAAAAGGAAGAAGTAATACTCTCCTCTCTAGTTAAATATGTTACATTTTCTTTTCAGTCAATTCACAATGTAATTGTATAATCCCATTTTATCCTATGAATTTTTATCTAATTTTGCATTGTGATGATACTCTATCTTAGGATTTGGGTTTTTTAATAGATTTTTATTTGAGAGTTTTCTGTGCCTTGAACAGAAAGGTCTTCGCACAGAACCCAGGAAAAAGAGGTATGTAAACACTTAAAGTTGTTTATTATTACAACAGGAAGACAAAAACCCACCTGCCCATGCTTTGGCTGAGGGGCCATCCCATGAGGTATGTCAGGATGTAAGGAGGACTTAAGATCAGCTCCTCGTGTTTTGGGGCGCACCACTTCGGAGACCAGGCTGGAAGAAATTGGTAGAGACTTGGGTCGGACCGCTGTGGTGCCTGTTCCTCCTGGGGAACCTTGTTCACCTCTTCTGTTTGTATTTTCATCTTCCCCTTCAGAGTCCACGATAAAGACATATTCAGCTTTAAAGAGATCACCTTGCTGCATTATTTGAGATTCGTTGGTTTTCAATATCCTTCCTTGTGAAATCTTCCCACTGATCTCTGAAGGACAAGTTGAAGTCCCTTGTTCTCTCTCTTGTTGGCTCTCAGCATTCAAGGTCAAGTAGTCACTGAAATTAGACTGTAATAAAATAGAGAGAGAAAAAGATGGCGTTAGTTTGATAAATGCTTTTTTACACATGTACACTTATAAGCTTAATCTGCTTATAAAGAGTTTTTCTTAAATATATTTAAAAATCAGGTCTGTCTGAGAGAGGTCAAGTTGAAATTAATGGTTTAGTTTTACTAGCCCACCTGCTTGCCCTGGACCCAAACCAAATAACTTAGGACTCCGAATCAACAATAACAAGCAAACAGTTTATAAGTAAATCATGGTATTATTACTTTTGTTTTGTTTTTTGTTTTGCTTTGTTTTAAAGAGATTTTTGCTATAGGATGTGTGCACTCACCGAAGAGACAGACAGAAAACAAGAAATCTCCCCTCCCCTCAAAAGAGGGTATGGCTATGCCGCAATCCCTTTTCCCCCACTTTCCTCCTGGGATCTTGGGCAAACATGTAAATGTGCCAGGCCTGAGTTTTAAGCCACCAGGTCCAGGACTCAAACTGTAGTCAACTACATAGGAATCCAGTGACATAACATTATACCATCTGCTGGTCCCCATGGTATTATTTTTCCTTTTTTTTCTTTTCCTTTCTTTCTTTTTTTTTTTTTTTTTTTTTTGGTCGGGGGGGAGGTTTTTGCTATAGGGCGCATGCGCTCACCAGACAGACAGAGACAGACAGAGAGATAGAAAGCGAGAAATCACCCCCCGGGGGGATGGTCACGCCGCAATCCCTTCTCCTCCATTCTCCTCTCGGGATCTTCAGCATGCACGCACACGTGCCCGGCATGAGTTTTAAGCCACCGGGTCCAGGACACGAACCGCGGTCGACTACATGGGAGTCCAGCGACATAGCCATTACGCTAACTGCTGCCCCCCCCATGGTATTATTTTTAAAATAGAGAGAAAGAGACATTTTCCATGAATGTATTCATGAAACAAATGGAGATTGGTCAAGAGTTTAACGGCCAAGCAACCTACATAACATTTACGAACCAGGGTCAGGATAGAGAAGGGGGTTCCCACTGAAAAATCCTAAGTCAATATAAATCTCTGTAAAAATCTAAGAGAAAATAAAATAAAATGAAATAAATGCATATATAGTCAGGAAAACAATCAAAGTTAACAGGAAAGAATATGTGAATAGGAAACTAAAAACGATACTGATATTTTTAGTATAAAATATTTGCACTGTTAGCTTGCTTTGGATTTGTAATTCTAAGTCTTTTCTCATCCAATTTTCTATGAATACACAGGAGGTTTGCAAGACTAGAACTAAAATAGCTTTATCAAGTTTCTAACTTCCATTTCTAAAATGATAACTGGCATGTATACTAAAGATTGTATTAAAAAGACTCAACGTCAATTTCCTTATTTTGATAACTATACTGTTACTATGTTTTTCTGCAACTTCTCTGTAAGGCTAAAATTACTTCAAAATGAAAGTTAAGCCACTAAATGCACTAAGAAAAACCTAACAATTTCAACTATGGTGGTGAATTTAATGTGTGCTAATATGTACACATTTAGGGTACAGGTGTGTATGTGTGTGTAGGCAGATGACATTGATTAGATACAACTAAATGAAAGAGTTGATTGTATTGGATTGTCAGAAAAGTCATGATGCATTTTTGCATAGAAAAATACCTCATGACTTTCCCGACAACCTCATATATATCTATTCTACACTATCCAACTGATGATAATATAGTCAGGATAAAACACAAATTTCCTCAGATAAGGATTTCTCTTTCTCTGTTCCTTTGTGTCAATGAATTACTTTTCACAGCATTTCACCTGAGACTTCTTTTTATATCTTTCAGGTTTTTTTTTTCAGTGTCTGTCTTCCCAATAACAAACCATGTGAGTCTTTATTCACATTGAACTCAAGCACCAAAAGCAAAGCATATGCTGAGTATATGGTTGTTAAAAATAAAAATTAGTGATAAATTACCCTATTCTAATATTGAGCTGTTAAATAAGGAAAAAACCTTAAACCTTTAAAAAATGTGGAGATTATATCTATATATATATATATATATGTTTATACACACACACACATATAGTTGCAATTAGCCCATGAACACTCCCATCTTGGGTAGTTTTGGAGTTCTCCAGCAAGATTGGTTCATTTGGCCATAGTCTCACACTATGTATAGGACCTGGTAAACACAGGTCTTATGAATGTATTGTATGTAGCTAAGTGTTGTAAAGGAAAAACTTCCCAAAATAACATTAATAGTATTCAGGATTTTTCTAAAATCATTTGTTCCATTACTCTTTGAAATAAAATAGCAGCGCTAAAAACACTGGAGTCATGAATTCATTGCTACTTTATAGATAAGATGTTTTCATATAGGCAAGGTAAATTTGTTTATTCTATTCCCTTCCAGCTGTCTCATAAAAATCACAGTTTGCCCAATCTCACTTTATTTTTAATAATATTAAAATATATCTTAAGAAAAGTTTTGTCCAAAATTTCATCATTCTAACACAAATCAGTTTCAAATTTTTTCACTTATTTAATTTCATTTCCCTTTTTTTAAGAGAGATTTTTGCAATAGGGCACATGCAGTCACTAGAGAGAGACAGAGACACAGAAAGTGAGATATCACCCACCCAAGGGATGGCCACACCACAATTCTTTCTGCTCCATTCTCCTCTCATGATCTTGGGCATGCATGCACATGGCCCGGCATGAGTTTTAAGCCACTGGGTCCGGGACTCAAACCATAGTCAATTATATGTGCGAGTCCTGCCATGTAACCATAATGCCAGGTGCTGGTCCCTCATTTCCAAATGTGGTCTAATTTTAGATAGGTATAGTCAGGGTATGCAAACAATTTTATAGCCTGTTTTATCATCTAATATTATAATCTTAATATATTCCATGGAGCAATATAATCTTTATAATGATAACTTTCTCAAGGTTATATCATTTTTTTTAATTTTCCTGTAATTATGATATATTAGGGCTTTTTTTCCCCTAATTATTTTCCAATAAAACTTTTTTAGCACTATTTCCTTTGGATACATTTCCAAGAGAGTGAAGATATTAAAAGATTAGAAAAGTTTATCACTTTTATGACTCGATAGTTATAGATAAGGGTTTTCCACAAAAATATGCAAATTTATAAAACTAGCAACAAAGTGTGAACACTATCATATATCCACAACTGTTACAATACTGGGTATTGCATTTTTAATGTTCCTGAATTATTACATAGAAAATAACATCTCACTATTTTATATTTTCTTTCAATATAAATTTAAGCACTTTAATTTTTTTTTGTATTAGGATACATTTTGGCGAAGGTGACAGGTAGCAGAATTTTTCATGTGAATGACAAACAACAGGATGTCAACTCGGAAGAGTTGATAATACTGTATTAGCGAGAACCTGGGATTTAATAACAAACAGATTCCTATTATATAATTATATTTTAGCCAACCTTAGCTTTCAGAATCTTCTCACTTTAAACACAGGAAATAAACCATTGATATGAATTTTCAGGCTATTATTTTGAACCATTTAATATAATTGTTTAAAATTTTAAAGAAAAGAATAAAAATAATCCTACCCTATTTATAGTTTCTGGACTCCTATCACTTGTTTCTTCGGGAATTTTAACAAGGAATTTAGAAGTGTCAGCCAACTGATTGTGGGTTGGTAGTCTTCTGACAGTAGGGACAAATGTGAAGATCAGAGGTTTGGCTTCAGAATCACCAGAAGAGACCTGTGAGATACGTAATAAATTAGACTTTGTCTTGTCAAAGGTTTATCTTGACCTTATTCTCTGTATACCATGTTTATCCCATTTATTTTGATAAACTGACCATTATCCTGTGATCATGTGTATGACTGCCAAAGTAAATAGCTATTAAAGTCAAGTATATCAGAACCTTTTTTATGACACCATTTACCAGAAAAAGAAATACAACTTCAAGAAAATTCTATGTACCAGACAGCAGCAAAACAAGTTTGGCAGGCTGATCAGCTGAAATCCACCAGAGCATCTCTACTTCAGTGAGGTCATCACAAACACAACCTCTGGTCTCAGTTGCAGAAGTGACTTTATCCACCTACCATCGGGTTGGCAGTTCCAGTGTATTGGTGTATTGATTCGTGAGCAACAAGCATGCAAGAAAATTTCAATATTTATCATTAACAAGAATGTCAAAATATAGATTAAAAATTTAGAGTATACATATGAAAAAATGCTCAACATTTCTCATCATAAGGGGAGATATATCAAAACCACAATGAGATACCACCTAGTCCAAGCCAGAATGGCAAAGATTAAAAAAAAAAAAAATGATGTGCTTATGGGGATGTGGTGATAGGGGAACTCTCCTATACTGTTGGTGAGAATATAAATTGGTCCAGCCACTATGGAGAACAATATGGAGATTCCTCGAAGATCTACAAATAGAACTACCACATTATCCAGCAGTTCCACTCCTGAGGACAAGGGAATGCTCAATCAGAAAAGTGCTTGCACATCTATGTTTATTGAGGCATTATCACAATTGCTAAAACATGGAATCAACCCAAATGTCCATGAACAGATGAATGGATTGGAAAAGTGTGGCACATATGCTCTATGGAATACTACCCAGCCATAAAAAAAAAAAATCCTGGCATTTGACAGAAAGTGAATGAATATGGAAAATTTACTGCTGAGTGAAGAAAGGCAGGTTATGAAAGAGAGACATTGTACATCTATACTTAATATATAACAACTATCTATACTCTATGGCAGAAACTGAAAGATTACAGGAAAAAGAAGCATGGAAAAAGGTTATAGATACTGGAGACAGTATGAGAAGAAGGTGGAAGATGGAGGGAAAGTGTGAGGAAAGAAATTAAGGAGAGAAATAGAGGGACAAGATATTTATAGGACACGGAAATGGATCATTGTCTGTTGATGATAACATGTGTAGTATCCTTTACTGGACTGGTATGAGGTGTATTCATGTTGGGTAAATCCGCTTTACAAGCTAAGTGATGTATAGTTATTGAATGTATAAAGTAAAATAAATAAAGATCTCATTAACAGCAACAAAAAAAACAATTTAAAGAAGAAATACATATCACAAAAGAGGTCCAAGATTGATACAAGGAATAGATTATCAAAAATTTTCTCAAAACGGTATGTAAAAACATTAAAGACATCTTAGATAAAATTTAAAACATATCAAGAGTATGCCTATCACAATGCCATTCCCTGCTCTTGAGGACACAAATTTCCTCAGATAAGGATTTCTCTTTCTCTGTTCCTTTGTGTCAATGAATTACTTTTCACAGCATTTCACCTGAGACTTCTTTTTATATCTTTCAGGTTTTTTTTTTCAGTGTCTGTCTTCCCAATAACAAACCATGTGAGTCTTTATTCACATTGAACTCAAGCACCAAAAGCAAAGCATATGCTGAGTATATGGTTGTTAAAAATAAAAATTAGTGATAAATTACCCTATTCTAATATTGAGCTGTTAAATAAGGAAAAAACCTTAAACCTTTAAAAAATGTGGAGATTATATATATATATATATATATATATATATGTTTATACACACACACACATATAGTTGCAATTAGCCCATGAACACTCCCATCTTGGGTAGTTTTGGAGTTCTCCAGCAAGATTGGTTCATTTGGCCATAGTCTCACACTATGTATAGGACCTGGTAAACACAGGTCTTATGAATGTATTGTATGTAGCTAAGTGTTGTAAAGGAAAAACTTCCCAAAATACCATTAATAGTATTCAGGATTTTTCTAAAATCATTTGTTCCATTACTCTTTGAAATAAAATAGCAGCGCTGAAAACACTGGAATCATGAATTCATTGCTACTTTATAGATAAGATGTTTTCATATAGGCAAGGTAAATTTGTTTATTCTATTCCCTTCCAGCTGTCTCATAAAAATCACAGTTTTCCCAATCTCACTTTATTTTTAATAATATTAAAATATATCTTAAGAAAAGTTTTGTCCAAAATTTCATCATTCTAACACAAATCAGTTTCAAATTTTTTCACTTATTTAATTTCATTTCCCTTTTTTTAAGAGAGATTTTTGCAATAGGGCACATGCAGTCACTAGAGAGAGACAGAGACACAGAAAGTGAGATATCACCCACCCAAGGGATGGCCACACCACAATTCTTTCTGCTCCATTCTCCTCTCATGATCTTGGGCATGCATGCACATGGCCCGGCATGAGTTTTAAGCCACTGGGTCCGGGACTCAAACCATAGTCAATTATATGTGCGAGTCCTGCCATGTAACCATAATGCCAGGTGCTGGTCCCTCATTTCCAAATGTGGTCTAATTTTAGATAGGTATAGTCAGGGTATGCAAACAATTTTATAGCCTGTTTTATCATCTAATATTATAATCTTAATATATTCCATGGAGCAATATAATCTTTATAATGATAACTTTCTCAAGGTTATATCATTTTTTTTAATTTTCCTGTAATTATGATATATTAGGGCTTTTTTTCCCCTAATTATTTTCCAATAAAACTTTTTTAGCACTATTTCCTTTGGATACATTTCCAAGAGAGTGAAGATATTAAAAGATTAGAAAAGTTTATCACTTTTATGACTCGATAGTTATAGATAAGGGTTTTCCACAAAAATATGCAAATTTATAAAACTAGCAACAAAGTGTGAACACTATCATATATCCACAACTGTTACAATACTGGGTATTGCATTTTTAATGTTCCTGAATTATTACATAGAAAATAACATCTCACTATTTTATATTTTCTTTCAATATAAATTTAAGCACTTTAATTTTTTTTTGTATTAGGATACATTTTGGCGAAGGTGACAGGTAGCAGAATTTTTCATGTGAATGACAAACAACAGGATGTCAACTCGGAAGAGTTGATAATACTGTATTAGCGAGAACCTGGGATTTAATAACAAACAGATTCCTATTATATAATTATATTTTAGCCAACCTTAGCTTTCAGAATCTTCTCACTTTAAACACAGGAAATAAACCATTGATATGAATTTTCAGGCTATTATTTTGAACCATTTAATATAATTGTTTAAAATTTTAAAGAAAAGAATAAAAATAATCCTACCCTATTTATAGTTTCTGGACTCCTATCACTTGTTTCTTCGGGAATTTTAACAAGGAATTTAGAAGTGTCAGCCAACTGATTGTGGGTTGGTAGTCTTCTGACAGTAGGGACAAATGTGAAGATCAGAGGTTTGGCTTCAGAATCACCAGAAGAGACCTGTGAGATACGTAATAAATTAGACTTTGTCTTGTCAAAGGTTTATCTTGACCTTATTCTCTGTATACCATGTTTATCCCATTTATTTTGATAAACTGACCATTATCCTGTGATCATGTGTATGACTGCCAAAGTAAATAGCTATTAAAGTCAAGTATATCAGAACCTTTTTTATGACACCATTTACCAGAAAAAGAAATACAACTTCAAGAAAATTCTATGTACCAGACAGCAGCAAAACAAGTTTGGCAGGCTGATCAGCTGAAATCCACCAGAGCATCTCTACTTCAGTGAGGTCATCACAAACACAACCTCTGGTCTCAGTTGCAGAAGTGACTTTATCCACCTACCATCGGGTTGGCAGTTCCAGTGTATTGGTGTATTGATTCGTGAGCAACAAGCATGCAAGAAAATTTCAATATTTATCATTAACAAGAATGTCAAAATATAGATTAAAAATTTAGAGTATACATATGAAAAAATGCTCAACATTTCTCATCATAAAGGGAGATATATCAAAACCACAATGAGATACCACCTAGTCCAAGCCAGAATGGCAAAGATTAAAAAAAAAAAAAATGATGTGCTTATGGGGATGTGGTGATAGGGGAACTCTCCTATACTGTTGGTGAGAATATAAATTGGTCCAGCCACTATGGAGAACAATATGGAGATTCCTCGAAGATCTACAAATAGAACTACCACATTATCCAGCAGTTCCACTCCTGAGGACAAGGGAATGCTCAATCAGAAAAGTGCTTGCACATCTATGTTTATTGAGGCATTATCACAATTGCTAAAACATGGAATCAACCCAAATGTCCATGAACAGATGAATGGATTGGAAAAGTGTGGCACATATGCTCTATGGAATACTACTCAGCCATAAAAAAAAAAAATCCTGGCATTTGACAGAAAGTGAATGAATATGGAAAATTTACTGCTGAGTGAAGAAAGGCAGGTTATGAAAGAGAGACATTGTACATCTATACTTAATATATAACAACTATCTATACTCTATGGCAGAAACTGAAAGATTACAGGAAAAAGAAGCATGGAAAAAGGTTATAGATACTGGAGACAGTATGAGAAGAAGGTGGAAGATGGAGGGAAAGTGTGAGGAAAGAAATTAAGGAGAGAAATAGAGGGACAAGATATTTATAGGACACGGAAATGGATCATTGTCTGTTGATGATAACATGTGTAGTATCCTTTACTGGACTGGTATGAGGTGTATTCATGTTGGGTAAATCCGCTTTACAAGCTAAGTGATGTATAGTTATTGAATGTATAAAGTAAAATAAATAAAGATCTCATTAACAGCAACAAAAAAAACAATTTAAAGAAGAAATACATATCACAAAAGAGGTCCAAGATTGATACAAGGAATAGATTATCAAAAATTTTCTCAAAACGGTATGTAAAAACATTAAAGACATCTTAGATAAAATTTAAAACATATCAAGAGTATGCCTATCACAATGCCATTCCCTGCTCTTGAGGAATGATATACCTTCTTTTTTATTTATTCTTAATTTCATCAAAAATAATTTTAATAAGTATATGCATCCCAGCAGGCACTCAGGAGCTAGAGAAACAACGATGAATAGGAAACAGTCTGTAGACTACTCACAAGTAGAAAAAGGACATGCTTAGAATGTTCATGAAAAAGTGATCAGGATGCCTACCCAACCTGGGAAATGCCATGAAAGGTAATAACTAAATGTTGAGTCAAGGTGAAGAGAAGGATAACGATCTCATACTTAAAAAGCAGCCACTGTGGAGTATTGAATTCAGACTTTGTCCTATGGAGAATAGAGAATCCACATGTATTAGAATTTCTGATAGATAACTTTTGTTGTAAAAATTACAGAACTAGAGACAAAGACAAAAAAGCTAAAAGCAACAGAAAAAGTTATAGTCTGCCAGTTGCATTCTCCAAAAAGATCATAATTGTATAAACTGAAATGACCCATTATCTCACTTGTTCTTAAAATCAACTCTGCCACTCTAACCACTAGAATTATACTAGGAATAACTGAAAAGATATAAGGGTGGCCAGACACCTTTGGGGTGTTTGGGGATAAACTACTTGTTGAATACTTTACAATTGACAGTATGAGGAAACAGGGCCCTAGAGTTCTCGCTATATTCTCAAAGAACTAGGTTCACTTGTTACTTCAGATCTCCATAAGATCCATATAACAATCTCAGAAGGTCTAAGAACCCAGATATCCAATGGGAACAGGAATTTCACAGAACCTCAAAAACTCCTGTGTTCTTAAAATAAAATCCCATTAACAAAAATAGAGATGGGTTAAAATAAAATCCCATTAACAAAAAGTAGAGATGGGGGGGTAATAAATTGAAGACTGGATGGGAAGAAAGAAGCAAGGAAGATGACAATATAAAGTTAGATAACTTTTTGAAAGGAAAAGGGAAAGGTTGAGAGTAGAGAGGGAAGCAGAGTTAATGAGGTGCCTCTGTCGGTCTCCTAATGGAGTAGACCTGAACATACCTGCAGACTGAGAGGAAATCCAATAGAGAAGGAAAAAGGAGCAAGATCCTGGAAGAAGCAGGCAGAATAAATTAAGGGAACAATAGAAGGAACATGGCATACTGTGAGACTGGAGAAAATAAACTAAGATGTAGAAAAACTAATGAATGCAATAGAGTTGGAGAAGCAAAAAGAATGGGAAGACAATAGAATTAACTTTAATGTAATCAATTTTCATCATAACCTCAGCCCCCTCCAGTCAAAGTAATACTTCCCAGATGGCTACCTCCATGTCTCTGTCAGAATAAATATCATGTGTCCTGGCAAGACTTTCACTCCCTCTTTCTTCAAGCTGTGACACCCTCTGATGCCCTTGACCTCTCAAACTTTCTGGCCGTATGAACATGCCTTTCAACCAGGTTCATGTCAGTGCTCTGTCAGTGTCAAGTCTGAGTCATTCCTCAATCTCTGAATGCTATGTACACCCCCAGTTTTGTTCCCATCTTGCATCCTGTTCTGACTCTTGAAACCTTTTCATTATATAATACATTTTCTGGAATTCAGTCAGCCATTACAAAAACCTTCATATCCTTCCTCTCCGTTCAATATCCCCTTTATCTTCTAGTTCTAACTAAAATATGATCTCTCTGAAAGACTATTTCTGAAGAAGTAAAATTCAGTAGTCTCAGTTTTGTCTCACACTCCTGTACCAGTGAGAGTCTGGAAGTAGAGTAAGGGTTCTCCCTATTTTCAGACTTTCTTTCCTCTTACCTAAACACTTCCAGTTTTGAATCTTATTTCTCCAGTCTATGCCATTCCTCTCCTGGCTCTGTTCATTGCCCATAACCCACAAAAAAACGTTCTTTCCTCGGAGATTTAGATCCTGATTTAGTGTCACTTTAACATTATGATTTTTATAATACCCAATATTATATCCCAAGGTATAGTTTTTCTAATGTTGTGTTTCCTTGACTTCTCATTTCCCTTGCCTCTCACTTCTTTAGCCTAGACCAATAGCTGCAAACCCTTCACAATTTCAAAGTTTTTTTCATTCTTTGATCACCACTGTCTAACTCTCCATTATACTCTAGTATTCCAATTCCACCATTTCTTGGACCCCACCAGTTTTAAAATATGTTGATAATTCTAAAATTGTATTTTCCCACATTTGTCTTCTTAACCAGATATGTTTACCCACCTGCATCTTTACCCTTTTCCATGGTCTTCAGTCCTGCTAATATGTTCCTATTAAAACCAATCCTCGCTTAAATAGTTTGACTTTAATTTATTCACCTAGGTCACATTAAATGCACAAATAATATGCATTTAGGCTGTCAGCAAAGTCATGATAAATGCTAAGTACTATTCCAGAGACTGATGATATGACTGTGAATAAAATTTCCTGTCTTCATGGAGCTTACATACTAGCAAATGGAGATAGACAGTCAACAAATTTGCAAAGTGTATAATACCTTCAAAAGTGCTATGGAAATCTGCTATAAGGCTATTGCAATAAACCATGGGAGAGGAAGTGATGGGTTGAACTTGGGTTGCTACAGGGATAGTGGCAAGAATAGTTTAGATTTTGACTATATTTTAAAAGAAAAACTTAGAATTTGCTGGCAAATTACAGGTGAGGTATGAGACATAAACCAGAATCAAGATGAGTATATTTTTTACCTATATAACTTCAAGAAATAAAGCACTACTAACTGAAACAGGGAAGATAATAGTTGAAGCCGACTTCAGAATAAGGATCAAATCAGATATGTTCAATGTACATCCAAGTGGAAATGTATGAGAGCTATTTAAAGGAAAGCCCAGGCTGAAGATATATTGCTAAGGTGGGAACCTGTAAATGGCATTTAAGACCATGAGGCTAGATGAGATCACCAAGGGGGAAAACACAAATAGGAAAAGAAGAGGTCCAGAACTGAGTCCTACAGACTTTAACAGTAAGTGAAACAGCAGCTTGGACCTGATCAGAAACAACAAATTGAAGGGACCAGCAGTTAGCATAATGGCTATCTCGCTAGACTCCCATGTAGTTGACCACGGTTCGCATCCCGGACCCGGTGGCTTAAAACTCAGGCCAGGCGCATGTGCGTGTGTGCCCAAGATCCTGAGAGGAGAATGGAGGAGAAGGGATTGCAGTATGGCCATCCCCCCTGGGAGGGGCGGGGATTTCTCACTTTCTGTCTCTCTGTCTCTGTCTGTCTGGCAAGCGCACGCGCCCTATAGCAAAAACCTCTCAAAAAAAAAAGAAGCAACAAATTGACAGACCAAACCAAGAACCACACTTGAATATAAATCCATGAATTAATTTGTACTGTGCCATATTTTGCCTGTTACATGGTCATTCTTTCAAGGGATGCTAAACTGCCTAATAAACAAAGAAAGTGGACTATAGCATTTTTTTTTTTTTTTTTTTTTTTTGCTATCGCATGCGTGCACTCACCAGAAAGACAGAGACAGACAGAAAGCGAGAAATCACCTCCAGTGGGGATGGCCATGCCACAATCCCTTCTCCTCCATTCTCCTCTCAGGATCTTGGGCACACACACATATGCGCTTGGCGTGAGTTTAAGTTACTGGGTCCGGGACTCAAACCGCAGTCAACTACATGGGAGTCCAGCAACGTAGTCATTAGAGTTCATATTTGAAAGTAGTTTTGGAAGAAGGATATTCTGGGTGTAAGGAAAGTAGGGATAGTGGAGAGAATACAGCAAATGAGCAAGCATGGAGTTCAATGCACATAGGCAAGGAAGAAGGACCCCTAACTTCAATAGACAAGTTCTCTGTGGCTCAGAAAACAGATTGGATACAATGGTAAGTATTTGAGAGAATGACTTGGCGTCATAATATGGTATGTGAGAGTTTAATAATTAGAAGTATGGTAACTCTAAATAGTTAATAAGCTTACTCTTTGACCTTAGACTAAACATATGAGAGAAAAGGCATGGACATTGTGAAGGTCAAAGTACTGAGAGACAAGAATGTTACTGGGCCCTCCTTTTGAAAAGGAAAGCCAATCTGGATGATGGCAAGACAGACTGATAGCATGGTGGCATAATTTTGAATAAATGTAAAGCTGGAATTAGAAGGGTCCCTGGAACAGAATATGGGAGACACTAGATTATTCACTAGAGATTTTCTTTTTGAGTGTGAAATCAAAGAAAATTGGATGTCCTCGTGGGAGATTTCTTCCAATTCCTAGAAAGCCTTATGAACTAACCTTGGACCACTTATCACAAGGTGTAACATCCTGGTAACTAAATCACTTACACTTTCTAGAAACAAAGCATATTCCTTAGAGGATATAAAATATATAGGCAAGCCATCTGAACCAATTTTTTAAAATTTCTTTCTGCCTTTAAAAACAGCTATTCTTCTTCTCATTGCAGTCATATCACAATTCCCAGGTGGCAGTTTATCATAGAAAATAATAAATCACTGCTTTCCTTTGTAGGAAGGAACATTAGATCCCTTGTGAGATTTAGGAAGCCCACTGGTCTAATTAGTGAAATAGAATACAACAGATTTGGTGGATGTATTATTATCTAGAATGATTTCTTTACATGACTAATCTCATCAATATCATGATAGAATGGTGAGTGGTTTGGGCAAGAAAATTATTGAGAATGGTTCAGATAATCCATCCTAGAATTTCATTTGGGTAAACAATAAAGATAATCCTTCAGAACCAAGGAAGAAGAGATGAAATTGTAACCTTGTCCTCAGGTTCTGTTTGTAGGCCTTCTGACATGATGACTCCAGGTCTAGCTAAGTTTCTGTCCAAATGAAATAGAAATACTGGTATATAAAAGTCTTAGTTATAAGCACCCCATGGTTATGAAATACATATAACCATTATAAACAAGTAGCTTAACTTCTAAAGCATATATAATGATAAAAATTTACTTCTTACATAATTTATATAATTTAGTGCTATTTAAATCTCTTAAATACAAATCAAGAATTGATACATCATGAACTATAGACTGTTTAAAGGTTGACAGCTATCATTTTACTGAATTAATGGAAATTAAGTATAAATGAAAACTGCTGCTTAATGAATAAGGTATACATTTATAACAATACCCGCAAAGGATTTTCTAAACATAAGCACACACTGACAAGGAAGGCCATGGAAAAGAATTAATTTCCTTCTACTTTATTGTTATATATTCCTATAAAACATCCATACCCTACATAAAATTTCTTCACCAATGTAAGAGTACTTTTTAGAAATTTTTTAATTGAACCTAATTAAAATCTAATAGAAAAAAATCTAATAGAATTAAATGCTTATTCATCTTTTTTGGGTTGCTATGGGAGAGTAACAAGATCCTCTTCACACACATATCCTCAGACGAATTATCACAAAAAAGGGCAATAGTTTCGTATATTCTCTTTTAAGGTACTGGTACCCTGTTACCATGGGGTTCTTTTTACCATGTTTACTTAGTATCCTTTAATCTTACCATAGATCTAATATCCCTCTGCAAAAAATTCCAGTTGAAAATGGATTTGAAATTACACCAACCATACTACGCGGCATTGATATGAAGAGCCACACATTAGTGGGCATGCTGTTGAATCCCTTGCTTAAAAAAAGGAAAAAAAAAAATACTTTTATTGCATGCTGTGGCCAAGTTCCAATGGAGCCCAAAAATGAATTGCTATGGTGATGAAAAATCATTTTCCACTCAAAGCAGAAACAGATGCATGTTAATAGCATTGCACTTGTTAATTGCCAATTAACACTTTCAGTTGTCAATGCCGATTAAAGATTGTAGTTCCTATCCTTGCGAAGCTATTTTAATAATAGAAATAAAAGCCAAAATGATTAAAATCTTTTCCTAAATATCCTTTGAAATGCTCAAAATCTCTAAGCCTGTCCCCTTCTCACCGGACAACCTAATCATAGAGAAATGTTTCCCCCATGCCACTCAGGCTAACTGCTCCTTTGCTCGGTTTTACACTGCAATGTCTCCTTTCTTAAATTTCCCTGAAAGTTCTCTTCCTTCCGATGTTGACACCCACACTCACAGATGGCCAGTAGCCTCCTGTTGAGAAGAGGCATGACAGGGTATCTTAGCATTAACACTATGCCAAGTGCAGTCCTGAGCGTTTTCTTTACCCAGTAAGAAGCAGATTTGCCTTTATCAGCTCACCCTTTCCTTTAACTGTAGATAACATTTCATTTCCATAGACTGACAAATTTATCTACACCCGGGAAGCTTGCCCCAATACCCTCTTGCAGCAAACACCACGAGCACAGGGCACTGCTTTTTATAGTTATTGAAAGCATTAAGCAAAGACTTCCTTTTACCTGAGGTGTGGTCTGAAAGCTCCCTGCTAAGATGCACGAGTTCATTTGGAAGTAATTGTTCTCGCAGTCACTCAGAAGCCCCTTTTCTGGAAGCATTGATTCATCACATAAGGGAGTAGGCAAAGCAATGACTGAGGTGGGAAGGGAGCCTCTTACTAAAACAACACACACACATACCACATGCACACACTCACACAGAAAAAAAAGACATTCTAAAAAGAGGTAAAGCAGAATCCTCTCTGAATTGAAGGTTGTTAGCTCCAAAGAATAGATTTATGCTTCAACAATTTTTAGATTTAGAACTTCATGAGAGGTCATACTGCTGAAATGGAATCAGAAATAAAAATGACCACCTACATGAGTTTGCCCTCTTTTCTTCTCATGCATGGATTCCAATTATATATTCTACAAAAGGGAGAGGGAAGAAGCCAAATTGCACAGCAGCAAGAACCTGATTGAAGGGCCATAGCATGCCCCAATCTCAGTGATCTGTTGGTCACACTCACAGAGACACATAGAGGTACAAATACCTACAAACATGGTGCCTGATCAAGCACTAGAAAACATACTGATTCACTTTTTAATCATATTTGTATTGGTCCTTGGTACATAAATTGCAAACAATGATACAGGAGCATCTTTAGGGACTGAAGTTTTGCTTTTAACAGATTTTGATCTAAAATAGAGCTTGCAAACAAATAGTTGTCGAAACAAAATTCCACTCCAAGATTCCAAGGCTATAGTGAATGTCCTGACTATACACAAAGCTCAGAACTTCACATGTGAAATTGATTGGAGTCTTCAGCTTTCAGTACTTCTATTTTCTAAGCATTGATTTTTCTTTCCAAAACTGTAATATCTATATTTGTGCTTTGGCAGTGAAATATGTAGTGACAAAAGAGTTAGGTATAGACCAAAGGCTGTGGGAAAGAATGAAAGTTTTATTTTAGGGACCCAGGTCATGACTTTTAATCTTTTCAACATTATCAGAAGCCTGAATTCATGAAACATTGTGAGTACAGTAATTGGTATAGTGGTTCTAATAGCACAGAGGAAAAAACTATCCAAACAATAGTATATTTTGATGTAGAATGTGGTCCAAATTTGTGTTGTATTATACGACTAAGCAAATTATGTGCCTTCTTCTATGTTATGTATATTTATGGATACGCGGAAGAAAATATAATACCATCCTTCCCTCAAAACTGTGCAGTACAATTGAGAATATGAAACAGGCATACAAGATCAGCTGCAGTGACACACTCTGCTAAGACACTACTATGCTTAGCACGCTGGAACCACCTGAAAGTCTAGGGTTTAACTCCTGGTCAATCTAAAGAGCAGGTATAGCGGAATCCTTCCACAATCCTAGCAGCTTTTGAGGTTGAGGCAGAAGGATTGTGAGCCCCAGACTGGCCTAGGCAAAGGAGCAAGACTCTGTCTATAAAAGAGCCTGGTATGGGGCCAGCAGGTGGTATGGAGGTTGAGGAGTTGGATTCCTACGTAACTGACCATGATTTGAGTCCCAGACCTGACAGCTTGTTTTCTTACTTTCTCTGTCTCTGGTGAACACACGTGCCCTACAGCAAGTTAAAGAACAATAAATAAAATTAGAAAAATAATAATAATTAAAGTCTTATAGGGTGATGCATGCCTGCAGTTCCAGCTGGCAAGCTTAGGTACGATGGTAACACAATGAGATCCTATCTTAAAAGCAAGCAAACAAACAAACAAAAAAGAAAAACAAGTAAAAAAAAGTAGGTGTATAAGGGGACTTCAAAAAATTATGAAAAAATGGAACCAGCAGTTAGTGTAATGGCTATGTCGCTGGACTCCCATGTAGTCGACCGTGGTTCACGTCCAAGACCCAGTGGCTTAGACTCACGCCAGGCGCGTGTGCATGCGTGCCCAAGATCCTGAGAGGAGACTGGAGGAGAAGGGAGTGTGGCGTAGCCATCTCCGCTGGGGGGTGATTTCCTGCTTTCTGTCTCTCTGTCTCTGTCTGTCGAGCGCACGCGCCCTATAGCAAAAACCTCTCCCCCCAAAAAAAATTATGAAAAAATGGAATTACAGTATGGATTTATTTTGGTATAAAAAGAATTTTGAAATCCATGCACTTTTTTAAATTTTTACGTTTTTTATTAAATTTTCTTTTATACATTCAATCACATTATTTAGCTTACAAAGTATTTCAACATGTGAACATTTCTCCCTAGTCCAGTTGATAAAACCATATCTTCAACGGATAATACATTTCATTATCCCATTAATGCTTCGCCTCCCTATTTTCTTCTAAATGTCCTTCCTCAGACCATGCACTTTTTTATAATATGCATTTGCCATGAACTTGTTGAAGAGATCATGTACAAATAATAGAAAAAAAGTGCTTTTAGTAAGTTCCATATTGCAGAACCCAGGAGAGGCAGAAGGGAACAGAACAGGCCTTCTTCAAGAGACAGCTCCATGACTCCTGCAATCTAGCCATTTTGGGGGAAATGGAGAAATGAAGAGGTCCCACTGATAATTCGGCCTCTAGCATACCAAACTCGTGTGGTAGGAAGACCCCTTTCAGGCCTCCTCTCTCTGTATCTGTCTTTATCTCTCTGTCCCTCTGTCTCTGTCTCTGTATCCTCTCTCTTTTAAATTTTTGCTTTTTAGAATTATTTTAAGGTGAGGTATCTTTCTGGGCCTGTTGGCCCCTTCTAGCCCTTTATCTTGTTAATAATTCCCTCTTCCCCTCCCAACACAGGAGAGGAGGAAGGGAACAGAACAGGCTCTTTTATTTTTTTATTTTTATAATCCTTATAATCTTCTTTATATTACATTGGATTACATATAACTTTACAGTATATTACATTGTTTTTTCAAAAGGGAATGCCATGCATGTCAGTCGATACAGAGACATTAATCTCCCTGTTTCATCATTCAATATCTTTTCTATGTTTTTCCCAAACATTATTATTCTAATTATTTTTTTAAAACAGTCAATCACTATTTCTCATTTTGCTTGTAAAAAGATTTTACCCATCATGAAATGCTTCTCAGACCAATCCAGTTGAGAATACTATACATGTCATCATCAACAGGTAATAAGCCAAATCTGTTTCTCACTAACATCCTGCCTCTCTATTGTTCTCTTGCTATCTTTCTCTATCCTCTTCTATTCACTCCCCCCCATTCCACACTGTCCTATTCTCGTTAAGTACCTTCACTGCTTTTATGTCCTCCAATTTTTCGCTCTCTACCAGAGTGCAGATAGTCGGTATATATTGAGTGGATACATACAATATCTTTCTTTCATAGCCTGGCTTACTTCACTCAGCAATAGATCCTCCATATCTGACCACTTTCTATCAAATGCCAGGATCTTGTTATTTTTTATGGCTAAGTAGTATTCCATAGAGTATATATACCACACTTTTCCAATCCATTCATCAGCTTGTGGACATTTAGGTTGGTTCCATGTAGAACAAGCCTTCTACAAGAGACAGCTTCATGGCTCCTGTGATCTAGCTATTTTGTGCAGTGCTTGTGCGCCACACGGTTTTCTAATTTTTGGATTTTATTGAAATTTTTTGAATATTAATTTTTTTAGTTTTATTTAAGTTTTTCTCTTCATTTTTTTTTCTTTTTCTTTGTTTCTTGTCTGTTTTTTTTGCTATTGTTGCTATTGTTCCCCTCTCTCTGTTTCCTTTTCTACTCACTCCTCAACCCTCAGATTGGACTTCCAAGTTTGGGAAGAAACCGACCATCCACCAGATGACTAGAAATCGCTTCAGGACCACAAGAAATATGGGAAAGCAGGAAAATACCTCTCCGCCAAGGGAAAAGGATAACTCCTCTTCATTCACACACAGTTCAATGGAAATCATGGAAATGTCTGATAAAGAATTTAGAACATTCATAATGGCGAAGCTAACAGAGATGGAAGAGAAGAGACAATGAACTGCTGAAGAGAAAGGAGGAAGAAGTTGAAGAATTCCAGGAGG
>NW_006203862.1:798052-876863 GCF_000334495.1 Tupaia belangeri chinensis
ATATATATATATATGAAAGTAGAAATGGAATATTATTGATGATAACATGCATGATTAAACCACTATGCAGTTTATTCTAGATGGGAAACCACATTTAGTATGTTGTTATGATGCTCAGGGAATGAATGTAAATTAATTTTTAAAAAATTTCAGAAGAAAAAAAAACACTAAAACTATTATCGAAATATTTTTAAAAAACTGTATTTGATGACTGCAGTAAGCTATATAGCCCCAACTAGGTACTATTCCATAGTATGTTCATTCTACTCACTGAGGCTTATGTCTAAAGTCAGACATGAATTCATGTGTATGTATATATCAGCTGCACTAGCTATTGCAAATATTTAGACAAATTAAGTTCACTAGCAAATCAATTAAATGAGGGGGAAAGGCATAGAAAGCCATCATGGATACCAGAGACAATGTGGAAGAAGTGTTGGATAGGGCAGAGGGTTAGGGATAGGGAATCAAGGATGGAAAAAAAAAAAGCAAAATATACAAGACATAAGGAATGGAAAATTATTTGTATGTATGTTGATGTGATTTATTGCACCAATAGACAGTGTATTTTGGATGGAAAATTCATTTTGTATACTATGATGTATAGTGAATGAATGTAAAAAAATTTAAAACTGAAGGAGAAATTAAAAAATAATAATAATTTTAAAAGTTCCATATTGCAGTTCTTCTCATGCATAAGCATAAACCACCTGGGCATCTTGTTAAAACAGTTTGTAAATGAGGAGATATGGGATGGGGCTGCAGATTCTGCACTTCCAACAAGCTCCTAGGTGAAGACCTGCTGTTGGGCTGTGATGTTCTATGTAGCAAAATCTTAGAGGAACTTCAGAGGGCAGTGAGATTATAACCACCTGGAACAAAGTAATTCAAGAAGGTGGCATTTGGGCTCTAGTTAGGATAGGAGAATGTATACACATAAAGGTGGGATGGAATAGCACTTATTTCAAAGAAAAAAGTTTGCACAAAAGTACCTATCAGAACAACAAAAGCAGTAAGTAACAGATACAGTCATCAAGCATAGTATTCTGGAGTCAGATATCCTAATCACAGGACCTCAGACAAGTTACCAAAGCTCTCAAAGACTCAGTATTCTTGCCTGTGAAAATTACACAGGTTCTTGAGAGGATTACAATTAAATTCAGTAATGTCTTCGTCTTGACTAATACACATGGTAATTGTGGAAAAAGAAATATAATACACTGTAAAGATATATGTGATTCAATGTAATATAAGAAATATTATAATAAATAAAAGTAAATTAAATAAAACAATTAAATTCAGTATGTAAAGACCTTACCTCTGGGCCACAAAAATATTTAATATATTACTCCCGTAGGTACTGTTGTTTTCATTTGATAAATAACGTAAGTGATAATAAAGGCAAAGAAGGCTAGAAAATAAGGATAAATCTAAATAAAAAATCTTGAATTAAGATATCATAACTTGAGACCAGTAGGTGGTGTAATGGTTATGTCACTAGACTCCAATGTAGTTGACCTTGGTTCGAATGCTGGACCAGGTGACTTAAAACTCATGCCGGGCACACATGCATGCATGCCCAAGATCTTGAGAGAAGAATGGAGAAGGGACTACAGTATAGCTATCACCCACAGGGGGGAAAGTGATTGATTTCTCTCTCTCCCTCTCTCTCTCTCTCTCTGATAAGCACATGTGCCCTATAGCAAAAATCTCTCTCAAAAAAAATATATATATATCACAACTTTATTCAGTGAGGAATATGGATGGATATACATGGCTATTCCTCTGTATCTACAGGTTCATCATCTGTAGACTCAACCAGCCAGGGTTCAAAAATAATCAGAGGAAAAAAAATAACAAAAAACAGTGAGGCTATCTGGCAGCACAGCAGTAACACAACTGGACCCATAGGAAGGCTCAGGGTTCACATCCTGGGGCTACTTGATATATGCTAGGCACACATGTATGTGTCCATGATCTGAACTGGTAAAAGCTGATTGTGCATCATGTCATAAAGACATTATTGGAAGAATCTATCTCTATCTTTTGCTTTCTCTCTCTCTCTCTGCATACCCACCTTTTGCTCTCTTTTGGAAGAAATTTAAAAATTAAAAGAAAAAAAAGGTACATGTGCATGCTGGCCCAAAATCCCAAGAGATGAGTGGAGGAGAAGAGATTGTAGTGTGGCCATCACCCCTGGGGGGTTATTTCTTGCTTTCTCTCTCTCTCTGTCTCTCCAGCAAGTGTGCATGCACTATAGCAAAAAAATCTCAAAAAAAAAAAAAACTTTAAAAAATTGGTATTGAACTGGTCCTATGGCCTAGTAGTTAAGGGAGTTGGATCCCATGTGAATAACTGTGGTTCAAATCTCACCCCAGAAGCTTGAAAAACACATTTGGCATGTACTCATTTGTGCCCAAAATTCCAACATGATGGAGAAATGGAAGAGAAATAATTGGGTGGCTAAGCCCCATGAAAAGGTGCTTTTCCATCTTTTTCTCTATTTCCCTTTGGTGAGCACTTCTGGTTATTTAAAAATATTGGTTGCATCAGTACCAAATATGTACAATTATTTTCTTGTCATTCCCTAAACAAGATAACTGTTTACAGAACATTTATATTATACTGGGTATTATTATAAAATAATCTAGAGATTATTTAAAATACACAGAAAGATTGTGCAGGTTATAAGTAAATACTATGCATTATAATAAAGACTTTAACATCTATGGATTTAAGTATCCACAGCTCCAAACCCCTGTATATATGGGCAAATGATTGTATATAAATTAAAACATAAAGAATAGCATCAATAAATACTGGAGGCCACTCTTAATGTTCTAATTGTGGCTCCCCATGGGTAGGTGACAGTCCAAGCCTTTGCCAATGGTTTAATCAATTTACTTTAAATGGATTCAAACAATTATGAAACTCTTCATCTCATTCCATTCTTTCCCCTCTGAGCTTTCCTTTCTTTCTTTCTCTTTCTGAAACATAAAGCAATACTTGAGCAAGTTGGCGCAAATTTAGAAGAGGCAATACCTCAGTCCTTTTGCCCCACTCAAAGTCTTCCCTGAATCATTTTACAACATGAAAGCCATTAAATTAATTCATTCATTGTTTAAATTTTTATATTCTTCTCTGTAGCATACTGGTAACTTTTCTCTAACAATTTTCTTTCCCCTGTTTTATTAACTAATAATTATTGGGATTATAGACTTTTCTTATGATAGAAGTCATCCTTTTATGTAAAATAAAAATAATAATGGTCAGGCATAGTAACAGCATGCTTCAGCCATCTGGTTAGCAACTACATACAACCTGAAAGAACTCATGTTTTGTGGATAATATCTAAAGAAAGTATTTTCATTTGAAAATCATCAAAGCTCTACCCAAGACCCTTAAGTATTTTATAAACAAAAGCTTTTAATAATCTCTCTCTCTAAGGAACACAGACCAGTCTGCTGAATAATCTTAGCCCAAAGGAAATTAAGATTTATCAAAGTTAACAACAGATAAATACTATTCTCATTTCTCTTTAAAAATTGGAAATTTCGATGACTGAAGCAGGTATCCTTTGCTCTTTTTTACTAAATAGAAATTACTGCAATGATTTGAGTCAAAAGACTTAAGATATTGCTTTTAAAATAGTACTATAGAAAAAATGTTTTCTTTCTGACATCATAAGAAACTTGAGAAAAAAAATTAATTAATCCACAGAAGTTAGCCAAAAAACATGTGATTAAAGAGATCCAGCTGCCAAGGTTATCCAGACATCCCATTTGTCTCTTCTTATGCGTTGTGCTTGATAACAGAAAGTACTAGAAAGCCTATTTATCTATCTTAATGAACATCTGTTGAGTTCCAGATGCTATTCTAAACTCTGGGAGACATAAAGATAGAGACATGGACCCTATTCTCCACAAGGCTTATATAGTCTGATGAGAGAGCTGCCTTCGTAAGTGACACCAACAGTGGTGAATTAGAGGAGTGAAAAGTGATGCACTGTATGGAAGCTGCAAGGGAAAATGGTCTCAGACTGTTTCCATAAGATTTCGCTTTGAGCTTCTACATTCTTACGTCTTCACTCTAGTGAACAACATTAGAATACTTAATCTGTTTCAGCTGTGGGTAGTGGTTTCGGAGGAGATGAGAATCATATGGAGTTGATATTCCTGTCTCCTACGTAATGGATGATTCTAGGGATCCCAACTAGCACTGTTTCAATCCACAGACTCAGCACTGTGTTTACAATATTTAAAATGAATCCTGAGGGACAAGTAAATGGCATAATGATTACATCATTGGACTCCCACGTTGTCGACGGCGGTTTGGGTCCCAGACCTAGCAGTTTAAACTCATGCCAGGCGCATGTGTGTGGGTGCCCCAAATCCCAAGAGAATGGAGAAAAAGAGATTGTGGTATATCCATCCCCCCTGAGGGGGAGAGTGATTTCTCACTTTCTATCTCTGTCCCTCTGGCAAGCATATGTGCCCTATAGCAAAAATATCCCTCTTAAAAAAATTTTTTTTAATTAAAAAAATGAAATGAATCCTGACTTTCCATCAAGGTGCATGAAATTCCATCACAATCTAAATTTGACCTCCTCTGTGCTAGATAGATTGACCTCCAGTGGGTAGTTGCTGCTCTTGTTATTACTGCTTTTACATCCTTTTCTTGAGATACAGTCTCCTAGTCAAAGAGAGTATTAGTAGCCCTCCTTATTAAAGTAAACCAGAATCTTCACAGTATCAGAGAAAGTCTAACACCTAAGTGAAACTATCTGACATAATTAGACATTTAGAAGCAATTAATGTATCCTGTACATGGTAAAATTAGAGAAAGGAAAGAGACAATGATAAGAAACATTTACCCATCTGGGGTAAGCGTATGTGGTTCACTCTCTCCTTGTTGAATAGTGTTCTCAACTTGGTTTCTGACAGCCCATTTCCTCTTGATCCTCTTCCTATCCCCTGGACACTCTGTCTATTCTATGACATCTGACCCCTCAGCTTTGATACTGCCCAGAAGGTTCTCCTTGGGTGATCAGAGCCAGTTCCTTCCCATTAAATAGCATTTTTAAACCAGTGGGTTTCAAATTTGTTTCCCCAGCTTGGATGGCTTCCCTGGATAATGCACTCATACAAGTATCTTTACCTGGCTCTTCACCACAGTCCTTCAAACATCAGCACATCTGAACTTGAATTAACTGTTCTCCTGAAACTGTCCTCTATGCCCCAATATTTTCCCTACCTCAATATATAGTGTCTGCTTATTTCTAGTTGCTTAGGCTAAAAATCATGGATCTATATTAATTTGTCATGGTTTCTCATAATCTTCTGTCATATATATTTTGTTTGTTCTCCAGATAAGCCAGAAAATACACACACACACACACACACACACACACACACGGACTTCAAAAGTTCATGGAAAAATACAATTAAAGTATGGATTTGGTGCAGAAAATTTTTGAAATCCATACATTTTCCACCAATTTTTTGAAGACCTTTTATGTTTCTCTTCTTTTGCTACTTCTAATATCTCTATAGTAGAACCTACCGTCATTGACTTTCTGAATACTTGCCTCTTAAACTAGTCTCCTTGCTTCCATTTTGTTTCCTAAAATGTTTGCCCTGACGATCGACGGATATCCCCCTTAGATTTGGTCCTCAGCTGCTGGGAGTCCTGTAGCTGTGCTCAGCTGTTGTCTTCTCCAGATATTCCTGTAAGCTGAATAAAGCTCTCACCCAAAGCCACTCCCCTTGTTAGGGGCATCCTTTGATTAGTCAATGCACCCATACAAAGGCCTGACACCCCCACCCCAATCCAGAAAAATCCTAGAGAGAAACCTTGGTTTCAGAGTTCCTTATAAAGCTTCTTAGGCTTTGAATCTGCATTCCAGCCCAATTTCTCCCTGTTCCTGCCACTTTCACATCTCCTACATGTGTTGTTCCTGAGCACTTACTCCTTGATAAACTTCCTGCTTCATAATCTCCATCTAGGAGTTTGCTTTTCAGGAATCAAATCTAGCACATTTCTATATAGCTATTTTTCACACAGTAGCAAAATTAAAGACTTTATAAAACAGAAGTCATAGGGCCAGCAGGTGGTGTGGTGATTAAGGTATTAGACTCCCACATGACTGACCATGATTCAAGTCCCAGACCTGGTGGCTTGAAAATCACACTGGGGGGATATGCGTGCATGATCAAATATTCCAGGAGGATAATAGAGAAGGGATTGTAGCATTACCATGGACCCTGAGGGATGATTTCTTACTCTCCCTCTCTTTGTCTCTCTCTGGCAAAGTACACCTGCCCGATGGCAAAAAACTTTAAAATAATAATAACAGAAGTTAGAATACATCACTTCTCTATGCAAAACTTTCCAACAGCTTCCCTTCTCACCTGTAATATAAGACAATGTCTGCATAACTGTCTATAGTTCAACAAGATCTGGTCCCTACAACTCCTTCCTCCTGCTCCCACAGGTCCAGTCTCAATGAACTTCATATATTCCTAGAATATGCTAATCCCACTCCATGAAACATTCTTTGCAAACCTGTTACTCATCCCTCTCTTCTCATGTCACTGCTAAAGTGTCATATTAACAGTAAAATATCCCTACTTCCCTGTATAAAATTGCAAGCCTCAACCCCAACCTCATCCTCTTGACAACATTCTCTGCACCTCTTAATTCATGTTATTTTTCTGACAAACAGTTCCTAACCTCTGACATTTGTTTATCTAATTTCCTTCATTGGATTTTAAACTCCATGATGACAAGAATTGCATTCTGATACTGCTATTTTCTTAGTATCTAGAACAGTATAAGGCATGTATAAGCATTCAATAAATATTTGTCCAGTGAACTTCTCTATCTGTGATCTCTTTATTTGTGAACATTTCTTAAACTTATTTTCTTCTAATGAAAAGCAAAATGATTTGGGTAAGCTTTCACTAGACCATCCAGAAGAAAACAGAATCAACCTCATCTCTTCAGGTTCCTTAGTTCCACTGTAACAGATATCACCCAGGTATGCAAGTCCTTACTAAGACCCAAAAGCACAGGAGCTAAAGACAAGAGCAGAATGAGACTGACCACATGAGCTTCCTCTCTATGATGCTTACGTACAAATGCAAACAGAAAGAGACAACAGGATTCTCAGAGCCTGGAATGCCCAATAGTCTAGATTACCCACAGACAAAACAGGTTCTGGTCTCAGCTTTTCCACTGAAAGTTCTGAGGTCATAGGCAAGTCCTTTACTATTCAGTGGCAAGTTGTTTATCAAATGAGGATTTGGATCAGTTATTCAATGTGTCCTCTTTAGAATGCCAGTCTTGCAAGTCAAATACTGAGAAAAGGTTTCCATGGTCAAGGAATTTAGGAATTGGCATAGTACATATCCTACATTGGGAGGAGTTTCACAGTCAAGAGGCCTTTCAACTGTTTGCTCAGTTTTCCACAAGTATTTGGCCAAAGAACCCCTTGCTTACATAACGCACCCTTGCACAATACTGTCCCACTCACAGTAGGGACTATGATTTCTAGATAGTCCACAGATCCTTCCTTCTGCTGTAATACTCAATGAATGTATAAAAAGAAGGGACATGACAGAAGAAATAAAGGAAGGAAGGAAGGAAGGAAGGAAGGAAGGAAGGAAGGAAGGAAGGTTGGTTTTCTGAAGTTACTAAATATGAAATAAAATGCTATTCTTAATGGAAGTCTGGGCTGGGAAGAAAGCACAGTGAGATAGATGGAAATCAGCAGATGTGATCTGAGTTAGAAGGAAAGGAAGAAGAGTGGTACCCATTTCACGGCTACCAACTACAAACCCGGTTGTGCCACAGTGGTTCACAAACAACATGTATATTCAGCAGCCGAGGAAAAAGTACTGAATAAAAGGATGATGAATTGGCTGGAAGACCTCTAAATATATCCAAAGAGGTACTAAGAAGGTGTGTGGCAAATAGTTGGGAGTAAGTGATTTGTTTTTGTTTTTTGTTTGTCTGTTTTTTATTGTTATAATCTTCTTTAATTACATTGGATTACATATAACTTTACAGTGTATTACATTGCTTTTTCAAAAGGGAATGCCATGCATGTCAGTCAATACAGAGACATTAATCTCCCCGCTTCAACATTCAATATCTTTTCTATGTTTTTCCCAATCATTATTATTATTATTCTAGTTATTTTTTCAAACAGTCTATCACTATTTCTCATTTTGCTTGTAAAAAGACTTTATACATCATGAAAGACTTCTCAGACCAACCCAGTTGAGAATACTATACATGTCATCATCAACAGGTAATAAGCCATATCTGATAGAGAGAGTTTTCCTATAGGGCATGTGCGATCACTAGAGAGACATAGAAAGCAAAAAATCACCTCCCAAGAGGGATGGCCACACCACAATTCCTTCTCTTCCACTCTCCTCCTGGGATTCTGGGCACACATGCACACTGGCCCAGCATCAGTTTAAGGCTGCCGAGTCTGGGTCTCGAACAGCAGCCAACTACATGGGAGTCCAGTGACATAGCCATTATGCCATCTGCTGGTCCCAAGTGTATGATTTAATAATGCTCAGCAATTTCTCAATGAATCATTTCTATATACATAAAGTAAACAAATTCTGACACACAATACACTTCATAAAACCTTGTTGTGTTGTGATTTTTTTTTAAGAAAGTTTTGCCTTAAGGCACGTGTGCTTGCCCAAGAGAGACAGAGACAATAAGACAGAAAGTGAGAAATCACTCCCCAGGGAGATGGCCGCAATCTCTTCTCCTCCATTCTCCTCCTGGAATCTTGGGCGTGCATACACATGCGCCCAGCATGTTTCAAGCTCCCAGGTCAGGGACTCAAACAGTAGTCGGGCATGTAGGAATCCAGCAACATAGCTGCTGTGTCATCTGCTGGCCCTAGCAAAACCTTGCTTTAAGTGGACAGAATAATATCAGCATCTTTTCAGGTAGCATCATAATTCTGAAAAGGAACATGACTTCATATTTATTTCCAGTATGCTGTTGGTATGACTGGTTTCTTAAGTAAAAAAGAGGGGAGGGGAAAGCAATAGCACCCTGTTTTATGTTGCTGATACATTTACATGTGAAGAACGTATTCAAAAAGCTTTCGCAATGATAAAAAAAAAACTGTGCTCAAAAAAAGTTATTAAAATGGCTCAAACATAAAAGGGTCTAATTGATTATTTTAAGAAACTCTAAGCTCTTTCTATTCAAACTCTGCTCATCAGGGAAAGTCATGAACCGCCCAACCCACAGGGTATCATGTCAGAGAAAAGAACAACGATAACCTATGTTTTGTCAGTAGAGTCACATCTTGACTTCCAGAAGCCATTGCATTTTAAATAAGCTTTCTCATACTTGGGCAACATAAAGAATAGGCTAAATATAAGCACTAAGATATGCATGTCAAGAAAGGAATTACTACTTGCTATACGTATTTTATATTGGATCTTATTGCATCCTTTCATATTTCTTATTCGTACTTTCGAGAAGTACATGACTCTTCACAGAATTAGTGAAGGCAGATGGCAGAGAGCCTGTGGATGCCAGTTTTATCATAGGGAGCCTAACCTTGATTGGAAGAATAGAACAGAGAGTAGTACAGGAGTAGAGTCAACAAACTGTGTTCCCAATTTAGTGGGAGAACATGAGTCTTGGATCAGGGAGTACTAGCGTGATATGGTCCCACCCTCTGCACTTAGCTTTATGAACCAAGGCAGATTCTTAATGACTCTAAGCTTTATTTATGGCCATAAAATTGTCAAATTGGGACACTCTCAAGGGTGAAAAGAGGGGTCATTATTAGTAATTGCCCTAGAACAAGAGGCATAAAATAGAACCACTTTAAGCAAACCAAGACATTGCCAGCCTACTTAGTTGCAATTCTGCTGGCCCTAGCAAAACCTTGCTTTAAGTGGACAGAATAATATCAGCATCTTTTCAGGTAGCATCATAATTCTGAAAAGGAACATGACTTCATATTTATTTCCAGTATGCTGTTGGTATGACTGGTTTCTTAAGTAAAAAAGAGGGGAGGGGAAAGCAATAGCACCCTGTTTTATGTTGCTGATACATTTAGATGTGAAGAACGTATTCAAAAAGCTTTCGCAATGATAAAAAAAAAAAACTGTGCTCAAAAAAAGTTATTAAAATGGCTCAAACATAAAAGGGTCTAATTGATTATTTTAAGAAACTCTAAGCTCTTTCTATTCAAACTCTGCTCATCAGGGAAAGTCATGAACCGCCCAACCCACAGGCTATCATGTCAGAGAAAAGAACAACGATAACCTATGTTTTGTCAGTAGAGTCACATCTTGACTTCCAGAAGCCATTGCATTTTAAATAAGCTTTCTCATACTTGGGCAACATAAAGAATAGGCTAAATATAAGCACTAAGATATGCATGTCAAGAAAGGAATTACTACTTGCTATACGTATTTTATATTGGATCTTATTGCATCCTTTCATATTTCTTATTCGTACTTTCGAGAAGTACATGACTCTTCACAGAATTAGTGAAGGCAGATGGCAGAGAGCCTGTGGATGCCAGTTTTATCATAGGGAGCCTAACCTTGATTGGAAGAATAGAACAGAGAGTAGTACAGGAGTAGAGTCAACAAAAACAAACTGTGTTCCCAATTTAGTGGGAGAACATGAGTCTTGGATCAGGGAGTACTAGCGTGATATGGTCCCACCCTCTGCACTTAGCTTTATGAACCAAGGCAGATTCTTAATGACTCTAAGCTTTATTTATGGCCATAAAATTGTCAAATTGGGACACTCTCAAGGGTGAAAAGAGGGGTCATTATTAGTAATTGCCCTAGAACAAGAGGCATAAAATAGAACCACTTTAAGCAAACCAAGACATTGCCAGCCTACTTAGTTGCAATTTTGAGACAATAGCATCTCAGAATTTTTGCAAAATGGCATAACATAATACGCTATACAGGAAGTCTGAGACATATGCGTGTTCAGTAAGTTACTTCTCCCTTCTTATTCATGGATACTAGGCATTGGTTAGAGGTCGGGACAAAATGAGGGATTTGTTGTGTTATCTTTTACAAACGGAGCAACTGGACTGGTCTGAGGTGTTTTTCATGTTGAGTAAATTCTCTATACAAGCTAAATGATTGAATATATAAAAAAATAATTATAATTTAAAAATTTTGAATAAATCTTTACCTAATTTTTAAAAATGGAGCAAGATGAATGACAGATATGCCACTCTCTCTGCCTGGAACACTCTCTCACAATGGGCTCCCTAGTTAGTTCCTTTGCACCCTGATGAGCTCTAAGAGACTCAGAGAGTCTACGGAGAGGATTTTAATTTACATCATGAGGCTGGCCCAATTTCTGACACCCAATATAGCTCATAAAATCTTTCCCTCCTGGGGGCCAGCAGATGGCATAATGGCTGCGTCTCTGGACTCCCATGAGGTCGACTGCAGTTCAAGCCCTGGCCCCAGTGGCTTAAACTCATGCTGGGCACATGTGCGTGCATGCCCAAGATCCCAAGAGGAGAATGGAGGAGAGGAGAATGGAGGAGAAGGGACTGCAGAGAGGCCATCGCCTCTGGGGTGATTTCTTGCTTTCTATCTCTCTGTCTCATGCACGTGCCCTATAGCAAAAACCTCTCCAAAAAGATGACTTCCCTGTCTCCATGGGTTAGGTATACAACCTCCTGGTGTACACTATTTTACCACTTTGTACTTCAACATAGTGTTTGCTGCTTCAAAATTACACAACCATATAGCAAATTATTTAGTATCTGGCTCCATGTTTGGAACATAAGCATGTGGATGATAGGAAATCTAATTTATTCTCAGCTGTATTCTCACATAATATTGGGTCATCAGGAAAGTCATGATGCATTTTTGCATAGAAGAATACATCATGACTTTTCTGACAATCTAATTTATAATGCCTGTTTATTAAATTGGGCCAGGCAGTGACACAACAATAACACAACTAGACCCACTGGGGGAAGTTTGTGGATTCATATCCCAGGCCTCATTGTACACACTGGGCACACAGTCATGCCCATGATCCAGACAGCCTGGGACTGGGAATAGATCTTGGCATGAAGATCCTGCTAGGGGTATCTGTCTTATTTCTCTCTCCCTCTCTGTTTCTTTCTGCCAATGGAAGAAACAAATCAATAAACTTTTCAAGAAATAAATAGATGAATGTGTGCATTTATGTTAGATGTATGGAGAATTCAGGAAGCATTTATAGTAAAAGATTTCAGAATCAAGGTCTACAGAAAAATGATAGTGGTTTACTATCACAGTGATAAGCATTGTATAATTTGTTGCTTTAATGATACATCACATACAAAAATAGCAACCCACACAGAATGCCAGAGCTTTGGATGTTTTAGGAACACATGAAAAAAATCAGCATGTAAGGTGCTAGAGTGAGTGAAGAAAATGGGAAAATATCCCTGATCTAGATTGCCCCTCCCCTCCGAGCAGTCCTGGTCTGTCACCCTGACAACCTTGAACTCACAATAGTTCTTTTTTTTTTTTCTTTTTTTTTTGGAGAGATTTTTGCTATAGGGTGCATGCACTCACCAGAGAGACAGAGAAACAGAAAGCGAGGAATCACCCCCCCCGCCCCGGTGGATGGCCACGCCACAATCCCTTCTCCTCCGTTTTCCTCTCAGGATCTTGGGAACGCACGCACACACACCTGGCGTGCCTTTAAGTTGCCAGGTCTGGGACTCGAACTGCAGTTGACTATATGGGAGTCCAGCGACATAGCCATTACACTAACTGCTGGTCCCAACTCACACTAGTTTTGGATAAAAGACTTTATTCTATGTAGAATACATCTAAGTACCACATAATGAGTTTCTTATGATGTTCTTATTATCTATGTACATCAGCTTTTGTATTTCTCACAGCAAGTCAGCAAGACAGTATTATGCCCATCAGACAAATAAGAAAAAAAGAGACTTGAGACTAAATAATTTGCTCAATCAGAGCATGATGCAGCTATATTTGAACTCAGGTCTGCCTGGCTAGAACCAAAGTTCATGTTGCTCTTATTGGCTCCCTGCTTCTGCCAGCTTTACCTTTAAAAATAGTCATTTATATAAAAATAGTACAAAAGTTGGTAGTAAGAGGGTATTACAATGCAGAAGCTAGCAAGGATTTTGTTTTTAATGTGATTCTTACCAAGAGAACTGGATTCTGATGACTACTTTTTCTCAAGTCTCCAGTACTGTTTTCCAAATATTGCTACATAATGACTTTCCTATCTTTCATAGACATTGCTCTCCTATCTCTGCCCATTCTAGATACAAATCAATGCACAGTTATTTTGGAACATAACTTCTAAAAGGAAATGAGATATCACCAATGAATACTTTTATATTGGCACAGGTATGAGTGCTAAGCTACCTCATTTTCAATATGAACAGTATGACATTTTCATAAGAAAATACTTTTGAATTACTACATATGGTTACCTTAAATAGCAGATAATATTTATCTTCAAAAACATCTGAAGTAATGTGTGAGCTCTAAATTGACATCTTATTCTATCAATTTATTAATTGTGCTAGTAGAAACCATTGAATTAGATTCAAATAATCAATCTACCTATTAACTGATGATCCTTTATAAGTTACTCAAATTCCATAAGCTTATTTTTTATTTATAAAATAGGCGTGATAAAAGCAGTCAGAGGTCAGGTGCTGACACAGCCGTAAGGCAACAGGACTCACATGGGAAAGGTCCTGGGTTCATCTCCCATATCCTCTCTGTGCATACCTGGCACATGTGTGTACATACCCACGACCTGTACCAGTTGAATCTGAAAGTGGATCACAGCATGAACACTGTGTTGGGGATGCCTGTCTGCCTATCTGTCTCTCTCTTTCTCTCTTCTCCTTCTCGTGGAAGAAATAAGTAAATAAACTTGTAAAGAAAAATAATCCAGGCCCAATCACAGTGGCACTGGCTGTGGCCTGCCACTCTCAATGCTGGAACCACATGGCCAGCAGGAGCTCGGATCTTAAATTAATCTACAGCACACTGGATGTGCTATGCACTCATGATCCTTTCTGGCTGCAAGGCAAGAGAAGAAACCCTGCTGTGGATGCACGCCTCTGGCCTGCACTCACTCTCTCTTGCTCTCTCATAAAAGAAATAACTTAAAAATAAAACACATCTAATCCTCATAGGATAGAAGTGAAAATTAAATGAACTGGCATAGAAGACCTCTAGTGTACAGCCTGGCACGTAGCGAGAACCCAATACATATTAATTTCTCCTTCCTTCTTTTGAGGATAAATTAAATGCATGTAGTTTAATAAACTTCTTAATTGATATGAGTGCCATGATGTTTACTTACATCATTTCCTTTTTTTCCTCTCCATATAATCTTTTTTCCCAAATAAAACAGAAAGGCAGATTTTTAAGAATCTTGACTCTTGTCTGCTATCATCCAATCTGTTTTTCAACTGTCTCTCATCTGCAACAACTGAAAGCTCATCAGGAGTTATACAATAATCAGTAGCAAGAGAATAGATCTAACATGTGCTCTATATTCTCTGGAATCAATCACCTCTTAAACTAAAGAGTTATTTTGAATGAAGACACGTATGTACTTGTAAAAGATTGAGTCGTGAAGATTTGCAGGTGAATCAGATTACAGAGGGATTTTTTTTTCTTTTGATTTTATGCTTGACATAGTCATTTTCATGCAGAGAAAAACAAACTAGTTAGCCTAGGTTCCACAGTATGGGAGGTGTCCTGGGGACCAGCACCATGCAGTCTCCCAGTAAGACAGGAATTGCCGACCCTCTTAGGATCATCATTGCATCCCTGGTGCTTAGCACTTAGTACATGATATTACTGAATGAATGAATGATGTATATCTGCCCTAAGGAAAATAAGAGGTAGGACATGAAAGTGCCATGGGTCCAGTTAAAGAAATGGAAGATAAAAGGCATAAAATCATCTTTCCCAGGAGTCTCACTGGTTAGTGATAAGCCAATAGCTACACCTATAATTTAACCTTCCATTGTCTCTCCTCTGACTAAACCACATTAGATGATAGAAAGCTTCCTTAGGTCAGAAGCGGCTGTTAGCTAGGAGGTAAAATATAAAAAAGAATATAGAAAATGATATGGAGAAAACACTTTTTATTTTCTTTTCACAGTGTGTAGTGAAGTAACAATGCAGGATTAAAGAAGAAAAAACTCCAAGTTAATCAAAGAACACCCTATTTAAAGGTACTTTGTACATGACAAAAGGGGAACTGAAAGAGCAACTATCTTACCTGAAATAAAACACATTATTCTTATCAGATATACGCACTGATTGATATAAGGCACTATTAAAAATTTACAACAAAGAATGTCCCCCTTCATTTTCATAAAGAAACTGATTTATCCAAGTCTTTGGGATTTAGTGAAAATTAAATCAAAATAAACATGGGATGTTCCCAATATGATGCCTACCATATGGTAAGCTCTCAAAAATGATTATTGTTGCTGTAGTTATATAGAAGATCTCTGAATATTCTATACAGCAATATTCAAAGTAGCAATTCAACACTAACAATATATTCAAAACCAATGCATGCCGTAATTATTTTTAAATTTTAATTAAAACGCTGCTACTGAATATACTCTGAAGTACATTTCTTTTAACTCAGTATTTGATTTATTTCTTCCTAATCAACTTCTGTTTTGTCTTGCCTTTATATTTATGTCCTTACATCTTTGTATTTAATAAAAAATCTGTTCTCACATGATTTTATAATTGATCAGTCTACATGAAAAGCAAACCTGTTCCTTTCAAATTTGCCTATTCTAATTACCACCAAATGCTAAACATAAGCACTTTTCAAGAAGTCTTTGTTTTTGAACATCACAGTACTATTTTATTCCAAAAAATCTGCCTGCAGTGTTCCAGTTGGAAATATTTTAAGAATCACTTTTCAGTCTTTTGAAAGCACATATTGTTGTTAGTAAATCTGATTACCTGAAAAGGGTTAGGGGTGCCGAGCAGACTGGCAATCTGCAAGCCTTAGATTCCAATACGCTGTATATTCTGTGTCGTGCACAGCTATATATGTATATGTGTAGTTCGGGTTTTTTTTCCCCCAAATCAACATGTGACTGTGTAGGAGATGGGTGAGCCTTCAAACTATGTGAAAACAAGTTCTGAAAGTTCTAATGACATTCATTTGAACAGTCTGTAGGCATAAAGGAATTTTAAACACAGAAAATCATTGTTCCAGTTCATAGTTATTAAACTGTCTTGCAATAGAGTTAGAATGCACTCTTTCTTTTCAGAGACATTTACTAAAGTTCATAATGTATCATTTCAATTCTCTCAATTAGCTTAGTAAAAATGTAATATATTTGGCTCCTGGTTTTCAAATTTCACTTAAATTGTTTTAAAAATAATAGTCATATTTCCTTTTAAAAAAAAACTGACATGGAATAAATAAGAAAAATCTAATCCCTCTTTTAAGCAGTTATTTTTAGGGAAAAATGAATGGATGATTATTCTATGAAAACATACAGTGATTCTGTCTCAGAAAAATGATCTATAGACTTTTTCCAGTTTGTTGCTTTTCTAGACTACTAAGCGTGAGCTCAGTAACCAGACCACTTGAGCTTGAATCCCAGCCCTAATTTCTCTCTCTCTCTCTCTCTCTCTCTCTCTCTCTTTTATTTAGGTTTTTACCATAGGGCACATTCACTCACTGGATACAGAGAGAGAAAAAGTAAGAAATAACCCCCCCTAGGGAAGATGCCATGCCACAATCCCTTCTTTCCATTCTTTCAGGATTTTGGGCATGCATGCAAATGTACCTGGCATACATATGAGTTCAGGACTTGAACTGTGGTTGTTATGTGAGAGTCCAGGACCTTCACCACACCACCAGCTGATCCCCCTAGGTCTACCTTTTAATAGCAGTATGACTTTCAACTGATTATTTTTCTTCTCACTGCCTCAATTTTCTCATCCATAAAATAGAGTGTAAAAGCAGCTACTTCCTAGGGTTATGGTTGTATGAGCTGGTAAACATAAGCCCTTGGGATGGAACCTGGTATATGGCAAGCACTCAGTAAATATTAACTGTTGTCATCAGCTATTACTAACACTAGGATCATCATGTATGTCTTAAACAATCTGCTGCCCCGTCTCAAGCAGATGGGAGCCCTGCAGTAATTACAGAGCAGGCCCCAGGCTGATGTCCCCCCTTGAGACCCCTTGAGAGCAGATGGCATCACAAATGATGACAGCACCTCCTGGTAGATGGAATTTCGGCAGCAACAGCTTTTTTCTTCTTTTGGCTCAGTATTAAAAAGTGGACCAAGTTGTTTTTAGTCAGGGGGATGAAACGGTTGACAACCATCTTGATTTTCCTCTGGATTGGTCCTTTGGGTTCCAGAAGTTCTGGCTGAGGATTTGCTCACTGACCCAGAAGATGTTCTTCCTCTCGGGCACATGCTTCTTACTCACCTTTCTCCGTGGGCCAGCGTATCTCTACCTCTAAGCCAGTGCTTCTCAGCCATGTTTATTAAGACGCCTCCCGGGATGAATCGATGGGTGGTCTCCTACTGCCCAGCAGCTGAAGTTGTTTAGCTAAGCTTGATTTTATGGAGTTTGTATTAGGAGATCAGTGAGTATTTGGGGTATGGTTTTTCAGGGTGCAAGATTGTCCCCACCCCACCTTGAGAATCACGGCTCTGAACCAGTGTTCTCATCCTCGCCATCTCTCCGATCTCACAGGAGAGGGTCAGTAATTCTCCAAAGGAGGTGAGGACCCAGTTTGAGACCTGCATGAAGCAAAGCATGGCTGGGCGTGGCGTGACGCCATGGGAGCAGTGCAGATGCTGCGATCACCCAGCACCACGCCGCTGTTTGCGAGACTCATCCTCGCAGACCTGAACAACCATGTATGGATTCGATGTCTATCGCCAAGAAAATTAAAACGTGAAATGTAAAACATCATCACTTAAGAAATGCAGCTCCCTTCCCCAGGCATATGTCTGTAAAAGGAATTGATTTTGAGAAACACTGTCCTAAATGATTCTCTTTCCCCCATCCCACACTTTGAAAAAATTAATTTCCTTTTGTGATCTCCTCTAATAAAGAACCACCTTCAAACGAAAAAAAAAAAAAAATGCCCATGCATTCCCGCATCCCACTTTCAGCATTTTGGAAGATAAGGAATGTGTGACCTCTCAATATTCAATAATTATTTTTTCCTGAATCTCTGTATTACAGACATCACTGGCTCCTCTAATCTTCAAGAAAGTCTTTCTCCTGGTCCTCTCTGACATCTCCCTATCCTGGTTGTTTTCCAGTGCCTCCTTGTCTCCTCCTCCTCCAAGAAAGAGTACCAACACTCAGCCCTTACCACTCTCCTCTTTGTGCTCACAAGTTCTCTATTTCCTGACTCTACTTTCTCATGGCTTCTCTATGGTCTCATGATTTCAACACTCATGAGAACTGGCTGACTCCAAAGGACACCTCACTCTTATCCTCTCTCCTGAACCCCAGTTTCTGCCTTTTTCCCCTAATTTTTGCTATAGAGTATATGTGTTCACCAGACAGAGACAGAAAGAAAGCAGCCCCAGGGGGAGATGGCCATGCCTCAATCCCTTCTTCTTTATTCTCCTCTCTGGATTTTGGACACACATCTAGCATATTTTTCAAGTCACCATCCAGGACTTGAACTGCATGGGTGGCCATGTGAGATCCAGCTGCCTTAACCTCCATGCCATCTGCTGGCCCCACACAGATTCTCCTCTTTGATGTTTCACTCACCAGCCATAATATAAGCACCATAAAGTAGTTAGATTGTGGAGCTTGACAGTTCAAGGCTATTTACAAGTTGTATAACCTTGATCAATTCTCTTCATTTCTCAGTCTGCAATTCCTCATCCATAAGTAGATCATTTATAAAACCTACCTCATAGGCTCTATGAAATGACAGATGTAAAGCATTTGGCATAATGCCTGGTACATGGAAAACATTCCACATATGTTAGATGATTATTAATGTTAATCTCTAATTGAACATGTCTAAAAATCTCTTGGCTTTCTATATACATATATAATAATTCTTTTTCCTTGCATTTCTAGAAATGTTTTACTGCCATCATCATGTTTAAGACACCAGTTTTTAGCTTTTTTTTGTTAATTACTGCATCTTATTTGTTTCCATTATCTAAAAAAATAAAGGTACAGATTTTAAATCTGAAAAACAATTTTGGGCTGTGTAAGTTGTCACCTAGTTTAAGGGCTATATTCTTTAGCCTTGCTCACTGACAGATATGGCCATGCACCTCAGCTGTGACCACTGAAATGTAACTCTCCTGAAACCACCGTTGGCCTCCATTGTTAGGTGGTTGAACCACACATGGCTGACTGCACAGTTGGAGTCCTGGACCTGGTGACTTGAAAAACACACTGAGCATGTGTGCATGCCAGTTCAACACCCCAAAAGGAAGACGAGATGGAAGAGAAGGATTGTGGCATGACCCTGACCCATGGGAAGTGATTTCTCATGCCTCCAGTCTCACTGCCACAATTTTAAAATAGGTAAATACAATAAAGTAGCTAACATTAGGATTGCGGTTATATGAGTTGGTAAACATAAGCCCTTGGAATAGCATCTGGTATATGGTAGGCATTCAATAACATTAACTATTATTATCAGCTACTATTAGCAATAGGAATATCATACATGTCTGAAGTAATTCATCATTATTTCCATCTCCACTCATTCCTTTTCCCCATTCTGCCTCTCTCCTATGAGAGCAGGCACCTTCTGGAAAAATAAATAATAATAATAATTGTCCTTCAAATGGTGTGGCATGCCCTTCTTTATCTCATTATCTATCTTGCTGCATGGAATTTGGAGGTGATGGCTGCATCTCTAGAACTTAGTAGATCATGATGAAAAGAACTTTTCTCTAGAGTTGACAGAATAATGAAGAATGGACAGGAAGAGACCCAAACAAGATCAGGACTGACAATTTCTGAACTTTTTTTAAGGTGGAAGAGAAGTGAACGTTTGTCTTTGGTTTTCTCTCTTATACACAGCCATATCTAATCATAAGTGAATTAACAGCAATGCAAAGTATAACTCTTCCCTAACATGCAGCCTTCTTTCTACCCGGGCCACTTACCACACAGTCCCAGTACTTGCCTTGGCTCAGTCTGCTTCCTTTCTCTTTCCTCTTTTCTCACCCACAGTGTCTTAGCTCTGCCCAACCAAAAAGGTTCTGATCTATCAGGAGATATCTCTGATTTCTGAAGTGCTCAATTCCCTTCCTGTCATCAGAATTGCATTTGTATTCTATTCTACATCATCAATGATCTGCATGGGACAGTCTTGACTCTTGGGTCTATTTGTAAGATCATTAGGAACTGGGTGTAGAAGGTTGGGTCCTCAAGAAACAGATCTCAAGACAAAATTCAATTACTAGATATTTATAAGGGGTTGATATTGAGGAAGTGATAGAGACAGGAACAGGACTAACCAGAGGAAGAGGTTGAACTGTAATGTAGACTGAAATGAGCCTGAGCTAACTGAGCAGTGAGCTCAATATTTCCCTAATGAGCATACCTCACAGCACTTGTAATTAAGGATTACTCATGAGAATATCCCATATCCAGCCAAACAGCTAGGGCTTCACCCAGTGTGGGCTATCCTGGGAAGCTGTGACCTCAGGGAAGCCTCTCTCTGCACATGAAGCGGACTTTGAAGAAGGTAACAATTGCTGTTGCTATTGAACAAGACCTCTTCAGAAAGGCATCTGGACACCACCTTTGCTCCTACCATGCTGTGCCTGCATTTTATACTTTTCTTTTCAAAATACCAATTTTAATACAAAGCCTACAGTAGGTGTTTGATAAATATTTATACAACTCTTCATTAAAATTTATTCCATGCCTAGCTTAAAAAAATGTAATCTATACAAAGTTCAGGAGACGTATTCCTTTGTGTCACCAAAAAAAGGTATTAAAAAAAGATTCTTCATAACAACAGCAAGAAAAATCTTTTCAAAATCTTTCCCTTGTGCTTCCTGAAACTGGCATTCACTTTGCCTAAGACCAAATTTCCCGGTTGTACAGAGGGTGCCTTTTTCACTTAACATCAGATGACACCGTCCACCATGACAGAACCTGCTAGGCACTCCAGATTCCCTCAATCTGAAGTCCACCAAGTGTCATGAGCTGCTCATTTGACTTATTTATTATGCTATTTGGAAAAATCTTCCAGTAAAGAAAACTTGCTACTCATCTTGAGATTATGAAAGCAAGTTCATTGTGAGAAATCTGTGATCAGGTTTCTAATATCATCAGTCTAAACTCATATGCTCTTTCACCCTAAGCTCATCGGGGGAGGGGGGGTGTCTCAGAAATTTTTCTCTTCCCTTTATTAAGGGGTCAGTAGGAAATGACATGTCAAAGCAGACAACATTCTGGTTTACATAGTACCCTCTGTCTTACCTTAATCATGCTATCCACTCCCAATTGTATTCTAGTTACAGCAGGAGCTGGAATAGGATGGTGGAGGGAAAGAAAACCCAGCATTGAATTAAGGTCATTAGTAAACAGGACAGCAACTGGGGGGAAAGGTACCAGGGATAAATAGTAAGATTTATTAGTATCTGAACCCCAGTTTCTGCCTTTTTCCCCTAATTTTTGCTATAGAGTATATGTGTTCACCAGACAGAGACAGAAAGAAAATGAGAAAGCAGCCCCAGGGGGAGATGGCCATGCCTCAATCCCTTCTTCTTTATTCTCCTCTCTGGATTTTGGACACACATCTAGCATATTTTTCAAGCCACCATCCAGGACTTGAACTGCATGGGTGGCCATGTGAGATCCAGCTGCCTTAACCTCCATGCCATCTGCTGGCCCCACACAGATTCTCCTCTTTGATGTTTCACTCACCAGCCATAATATAAGCACCATAAAGTAGTTAGATTGTGGAGCTTGACAGTTCAAGGCTATTTACAAGTTGTATAACCTTGATCAATTCTCTTCATTTCTCAGTCTGCAATTCCTCATCCATAAGTAGATCATTTATAAAACCTACCTCATAGGCTCTATGAAATGACAGATGTAAAGCATTTGGCATAATGCCTGGTACATGGAAAACATTCCACATATGTTAGATGATTATTAATGTTAATCTCTAATTGAACATGTCTAAAAATCTCTTGGCTTTCTATATACATATATAATAATTCTTTTTCCTTGCATTTCTAGAAATGTTTTACTGCCATCATCATGTTTAAGACACCAGTTTTTAGCTTTTTTTTGTTAATTACTGCATCTTATTTGTTTCCATTATCTAAAAAAATAAAGGTACAGATTTTAAATCTGAAAAACAATTTTGGGCTGTGTAAGTTGTCACCTAGTTTAAGGGCTATATTCTTTAGCCTTGCTCACTGACAGATATGGCCATGCACCTCAGCTGTGACCACTGAAATGTAACTCTCCTGAAACCACCGTTGGCCTCCATTGTTAGGTGGTTGAACCACACATGGCTGACTGCACAGTTGGAGTCCTGGACCTGGTGACTTGAAAAACACACTGAGCATGTGTGCATGCCAGTTCAACACCCCAAAAGGAAGACGAGATGGAAGAGAAGGATTGTGGCATGACCCTGACCCATGGGAAGTGATTTCTCATGCCTCCAGTCTCACTGCCACAATTTTAAAATAGGTAAATACAATAAAGTAGCTAACATTAGGATTGCGGTTATATGAGTTGGTAAACATAAGCCCTTGGAATAGCATCTGGTATATGGTAGGCATTCAATAACATTAACTATTATTATCAGCTACTATTAGCAATAGGAATATCATACATGTCTGAAGTAATTCATCATTATTTCCATCTCCACTCATTCCTTTTCCCCATTCTGCCTCTCTCCTATGAGAGCAGGCACCTTCTGGAAAAATAAATAATAATAATAATTGTCCTTCAAATGGTGTGGCATGCCCTTCTTTATCTCATTATCTATCTTGCTGCATGGAATTTGGAGGTGATGGCTGCATCTCTAGAACTTAGTAGATCATGATGAAAAGAACTTTTCTCTAGAGTTGACAGAATAATGAAGAATGGACAGGAAGAGACCCAAACAAGATCAGGACTGACAATTTCTGAACTTTTTTTAAGGTGGAAGAGAAGTGAACGTTTGTCTTTGGTTTTCTCTCTTATACACAGCCATATCTAATCATAAGTGAATTAACAGCAATGCAAAGTATAACTCTTCCCTAACATGCAGCCTTCTTTCTACCCGGGCCACTTACCACACAGTCCCAGTACTTGCCTTGGCTCAGTCTGCTTCCTTTCTCTTTCCTCTTTTCTCACCCACAGTGTCTTAGCTCTGCCCAACCAAAAAGGTTCTGATCTATCAGGAGATATCTCTGATTTCTGAAGTGCTCAATTCCCTTCCTGTCATCAGAATTGCATTTGTATTCTATTCTACATCATCAATGATCTGCATGGGACAGTCTTGACTCTTGGGTCTATTTGTAAGATCATTAGGAACTGGGTGTAGAAGGTTGGGTCCTCAAGAAACAGATCTCAAGACAAAATTCAATTACTAGATATTTATAAGGGGTTGATATTGAGGAAGTGATAGAGACAGGAACAGGACTAACCAGAGGAAGAGGTTGAACTGTAATGTAGACTGAAATGAGCCTGAGCTAACTGAGCAGTGAGCTCAATATTTCCCTAATGAGCATACCTCACAGCACTTGTAATTAAGGATTACTCATGAGAATATCCCATATCCAGCCAAACAGCTAGGGCTTCACCCAGTGTGGGCTATCCTGGGAAGCTGTGACCTCAGGGAAGCCTCTCTCTGCACATGAAGCGGACTTTGAAGAAGGTAACAATTGCTGTTGCTATTGAACAAGACCTCTTCAGAAAGGCATCTGGACACCACCTTTGCTCCTACCATGCTGTGCCTGCATTTTATACTTTTCTTTTCAAAATACCAATTTTAATACAAAGCCTACAGTAGGTGTTTGATAAATATTTATACAACTCTTCATTAAAATTTATTCCATGCCTAGCTTAAAAAAATGTAATCTATACAAAGTTCAGGAGACGTATTCCTTTGTGTCACCAAAAAAAGGTATTAAAAAAAGATTCTTCATAACAACAGCAAGAAAAATCTTTTCAAAATCTTTCCCTTGTGCTTCCTGAAACTGGCATTCACTTTGCCTAAGACCAAATTTCCCGGTTGTACAGAGGGTGCCTTTTTCACTTAACATCAGATGACACCGTCCACCATGACAGAACCTGCTAGGCACTCCAGATTCCCTCAATCTGAAGTCCACCAAGTGTCATGAGCTGCTCATTTGACTTATTTATTATGCTATTTGGAAAAATCTTCCAGTAAAGAAAACTTGCTACTCATCTTGAGATTATGAAAGCAAGTTCATTGTGAGAAATCTGTGATCAGGTTTCTAATATCATCAGTCTAAACTCATATGCTCTTTCACCCTAAGCTCATCGGGGGAGGGGGGGTGTCTCAGAAATTTTTCTCTTCCCTTTATTAAGGGGTCAGTAGGAAATGACATGTCAAAGCAGACAACATTCTGGTTTACATAGTACCCTCTGTCTTACCTTAATCATGCTATCCACTCCCAATTGTATTCTAGTTACAGCAGGAGCTGGAATAGGATGGTGGAGGGAAAGAAAACCCAGCATTGAATTAAGGTCATTAGTAAACAGGACAGCAACTGGGGGGAAAGGTACCAGGGATAAATAGTAAGATTTATTAGTATTATTAGTTTAAATATATTAAAAATAAATGAAGTCAGTCCAAGGGTTAGCTAAGACTCACCTTCCTCTCACTTTGCCCTAGCCCTTTGAGTAGAGAGAGCAAAAGTCTGCTCTCTATAATGTATCTAAGATGGGACTCATGCATTTATTTCAGTCTAGAGATAAGCAAGATTGAGCAATCGCAAGGTGGGTTCACTTCGTGTGGCTGCAAACCTCCCTGTATCTGTGTCTATCTGCTGCTTCCCAGAATATATCTTTATGGTAATTTAGCCACTTTAAGAATCATTGCCATCTGTTCTCTGCTACAAAGATAGCTACTTCAAGAGATGGCTACTTTGCTGGGTGATGAGGAGGGTGGTGGTGACGCAGGCTGACACACAGTCTACAGAAAGTCACCTTAATGTGGTTTCCCTTTGTAATTCACCACTTGAGTGTTTTTGAAATGTTTGTGTTTTTTCAGATGTTGTTTTCTTCATCTCCCTGAGCCAGAAGGCCTTGTCAGAAAGTCAAACTTCAAAAGTGACAAACTGCTCTGATCATAGAAGGGTGGTTTAGTTGCTAGGAAACTGCTTTAAAAGGAGAAACAAATCTTATTTGTGAATTTATAACAGAGAGAAGACACAGATGCTAGGTTTCTGAGTGAGTCTAATTTACTTTGAGACACATTTGGGGTCTATGGGTGGCGAGAATGAGGGTTTCATATTTCAGATCCTAGACAGCAAAATCATCTAATTTATAGGAAGCTTTCTTACTGTAGCCCAGAAATTATGAAGAGAAAACAAGAAATTCTTTCTTATTCTAAGTTTTATAAATCTAAAGAAATGAAATATTAAATCTAGAAAGAAGGACACTTTCGGGATCTGAGAAAATGACCAGGACTCAGCAACGAGGCCCTTACAAAGAAAACCTGTTGACCAAGTCTGACAATGTGGTTTCAGGAAAAACAGAAATCCCTAATGAATATGCCACAGATACTCTCAGAGGAACTGTCCGGAATAAAAAAGTAATTACAACTATATTAGAAGCCACTTTATGCATAAATGGACAAGGAATAGGCCTCAGTTTCCTCAATATGAGTTTCTAAAATATATTTAAAAAAAAAAAAGAAGTTCAAAAGGCTTATGGCAAAAAAAGGAATTAAACTACAAGTTTATTTCGGTACAGGAAAATTTTGAAAGCTATGCATTTTTTTTTCATAATACACATTTCTCATGAACTTTTTGAAGACCCTCCCCTTATCCTTACCTATACTTGTTAATTAAGCCTAAAATATCTGGAATTTCATTTTTTTAATTGCTAGAGAGCATGCGTGCGTTCCAAAGAAAAATGGAGAGAAAGAAAGGGAGGAAACACATCTCAGTGGGGCACGGCCATACTGTAATCCCTTCTCCATTTCTCCATTGTAGTGGTATTTGGGGCACATACAAACACACACACACACACACACACACACACACATGCATCAGCACATTTTTCAGGCTGCCAGGACCAGGATTCAAATTATGGTTGACCATGTGGAATCCAGAATCCAGTTCCCTTCATTACTAGTTAATAGAGCCAGGCAAGCATCATTTTTTTTTTTTCATCAAGTTTCAGATCCTTTCGTGAGAATAAATTTTGATATTGGGAGGAAAAGAAGATCCAAAAATCTTGTCTAAATGGGCAAGATGAGGTGTGGTTTATAGAATAGAATTAAAAATTTGAGGCTGATAGCCTCCCCCAAATCACTTGTAGTATTGTCATTGTCATCATTTTCCACCAATGCTATCATAATTTAGTATTGTTATTACTATTATCACCAACATTTTCATTATAATTCGTCATCTTAATCACCACAGCTACTACATAATAAAAATAGCTACTCTTCTTTGGGTATTTACCATGGGCCAGAAATTATAAATGCTTTACATTTACCATAAGATAGTTCTCAGGAGCTGACAAGCTTTTTCTCTACAGGGACAAATATTTTGGTCTTTACTGACTATACTGTCTCTGCCACAACTATTCAGCTCTACCATTGCAGGGCAAAAGCAGCCAACGAAAGCATACAAATAAACAAGCATGTCTGTGTTCTAATACAACTTTCAGCCTGGTGCTTTGTGATGCCAGTAATAGAATAAGTGTGTGTGTGTGTGTGTGTGTGTGTGCGCGCGCGCGTGCGCGCGCTCATGTGGTGGTAGTAAGTCATACTACCTCGATTTCCATCAGAGCAACTTGGAAGTACTTTCTAGACTAACCCTAAATCATCTTCTAAGTATCGAATGTTAAACAACATTTGAAATTCTGCATATGTTTTATGTAAAAGAACACTAGCGGTGGTGTCCTATGAACTGTTTGACCTTAGACAAGTCACTTTATGTCGTCAGTCCCCCGAGCAGCCACCTGTAATACACAGCTGCTGGCCTACGTCAGTGTTTTCCAGGCCATGAGTTGTGGCTATGAGTAGGTCCTGTTTGGCATTGTTCAAAAGGATTTAAAAAGAAGAGTAGAATGGAACAGAACAAAATACTGAATAAACAGGATTTCAGAGATCGTTTCACATTTATAAAAATGTGCACACACACACACACACACACACACACTTGTAACTCACAAATTTAAAAGCCAGTGGGTCAGATGATCTGAGAGTTCTGTACAGCTGTGATTCAGTACCTCTTTAACCTATCCTCCCTGCAATAAAGTCACTCAAACCACACACCGAAGTAGTGGAAGGTGAAGAGAACTGTAATCCCTACAATTCTCAACTCACTAAAGTCTTGCAGTTGCTGAGAAACAGTTTTGTTTTTCTGTCGTTGTTGTTTAAGAGAGATGTTTGCTATAGGAAGCATGTACTTGCTGGAGACAGAGAAAGAGAGACGGAAAGTGAGAAATCACCCCCCAGCCCCGGGTCAGGGAATGACCACGCTGTCCTCCATTTTTCTCTTGGTATTTTGGAAATGCTTGCACACACACCCAGTGTGAGTTTCAAGTCACTGAGTGTGGGACTCAAACCATGGTAAACCACATGGGAATCCAGCACCTTAACATGCTACCTCTGGCCCCAGAGAAACTGCTTAAAAAGCATTTTATGGTTATTAGTTTATGAATTCTATTATAATGCTATGTCTAACATTATTACAATACTATTCTATCAATAATACCGTTAGTATATTAATCTACAGTAATGATACTTTTTCTATACTATAGACATAATAGCATTATATCTATATTTAAATATATTTTTATTGGGAAAATAAAGATCCATAAAGAAAAAAAAAAAACCGCAATATCCACCCAACTTTTGTGGTACTTGCCTACATATGACTAGAACAATGACATCAAATAAGATGCTCCTTGCCTGTCAAATATGAGACCATTTTGAAATATATTGAACCTGTGCTAAGATACATGGAAGGAAGGAAGGAAGGAAAGAGAGAGAGAGAGAGAGAAAATAAATGCCAGGGCATTTCTAACTCCCATTAGAAAAAATAGTGTGTGGATATTGCTAGGCTGATAATCATGATTTGCATTGAAATTGCAATTCACCAGTATGTAGAACAATGTAGCCAAAAGCACTCAGCCCTTTTGGTTCTGTTTCAGTCTGGAAGCCCTAGAGGAAACACCACCTCATTTGCAGAAATGGTAGCACAAGTGTGTGAGACAAATTGAATGAAAAGGACAGAAAAAACACATTTCGGTTTTTGAAAATGAAACCTGCTCTATCTTTCCTCTCTCTCAGGTATTTAATTCCAGACCCTCTTCAAGTCATATTATAAAAAGTATCCAGGTTGACAAATTATCAGTGCTTCACTTAGTGGCAAACTCAAGTCTAAAAAGAATCTTCGTAGATTAGTATTCAGAAACACAAACCTGGGTCAGTGCCAACTGTGATGAATAGAAAGATGACTGAAAACTGAAGAATCAAATGAACAAACAGAGTTGGTTAAGCATGAAAAAAAGACAATAACTAAAGTTCTTATACGTTCTGCTTGTTTATAAGTTCTCAAACAACACGTGGAAGTAAGATTAGAAAAGATCTATAACTGAAGGCCTAGGGCTTAGAAAAAAATCACAAGAATTGATCTAAAGAACAGTAGTTGAGTTCACAGAGTTGTTGCCAGGCACCAAGGATCAAGTCATTTCTCGCTCTCCACTGCAGCTAAGGAATGGTTAGATTTCACTGGCAGTTAACATATCATCTATTTGGAGCTCAATGATTTTTTTTTTCCTACAAGATCTTTTTTTATTATTATTTTATCTATTCTTTCATTTATTTTAATTTGATCAGAAAGAGACAGAGAGACGGAAAGTGAGAAAGCAAGCCACCAGGTCCAGGACTCGAACCATAGTCGACCATGTGGGAGTGTCCAGTGCCTTAACCCCATGCCACCTGCTGGTCCCAAGATCTTAAAAATATACCCTTTTCCCTATCTTCTCAGGCAATGCTAATCCTGTATCCCAACCAGATGCCCAGAATAAAATTTTCCAACTCATTATTTCATCCCATATTTAATAGCAAAATCATTTCTCTCAGATGATGTTGATATCTACTTGGGTACACTGATACTCAACAGGAAAAGGAGATAACATTCAGGTCAAACTTCAATGAATAGGATTTGAAGGTGCTTCAGCCATCACATGCCTTCCAAGGGAATATAGACTACAGTATTTCATTTTTCATACTTAATAAGTGCCTTAAAAATCAAAATAAAAAAACACAAAATATTTTAATCTGTTTTGTTTTTTATGAATGAAATGTACTCATAAAATTAAATAAAGTTCAATTTATGATAATTCACCTATAGGAAATACGAGTACAATTTATAATGGTGTAACTGTCACTTATTATCCAGAGATTTCAACTACAGAAGTGGTTCTGAATTCCATTTAATGTATCCCCCAAGGTATATTTGACAATGTTTGGAAACATTTTTTTAAGTTAATTTATTTACTTCTTCCATAAATGAGAGAAAGGAAGAGAGAGAGGAAGAGAGTGCACATATCCCCAACGGGGTCCCATTACCACAATCCACCCCTGGCTTTTAACCAGCCCTAGTACTTAAGTTCACATGTGCCTGACATACCCAGGTCTCCAACCTTGGACTAGAAACCTTCCATGTCGGATTGCCTCACACTGTGTTGCATTTTACTGTTGTGTCAATATCTGGCCCCCAGAGACATTTTTGACTGTCACAAGAAGAGTGAGAGGTACACTACCAGCATCTAGTGGGTTACAGCTAACAATAAATATTTACCTGGTCCAAATGTCAACACTGCTGGGGGAGAAGAACCCCACTCTACAGTATTTTTCCCACAAAAACATGAAAAGCTTATTGGAACATGCTGCATTGTTTAGTCTGTGCATTTGACTTAATCCTTAGCAAAGTGACTTGCTCTCCTGTATTAGCCTCAAATAAATGAGATTCTAACTCACAAGCTTAGCAAAATCGCACATCACTTCCTGAATCCATAACTTGGACCTTCAAAATTGCTTGACTGGTGCCAGCAGGTGGCGTGGTGGTTAAGGCACTGGACTCCCACATGGCTGACCACAGTTCAAGTCCCAGACTTGGCTACTTGCTTGCTTGCTTGCTCGCTCTCTCTCTCTCTCTCTCTCTCTCTCTCTCTCTGGTGAGTGCATGTTTCCTGTAGCAAATTTTAAAAATAATAAATAAAATTAAATAAGTCTTAAAAACATTGCTTGAGAATTTCAAAGTCATAGATGCCAAAATCTACTGTACTATCTTGTATCGTGTCCCTCTCTCTGTCATACGTACATATAATACTTAAATACTTAGCATAGACAGAGGCCCTTGAATACAACTGGTGCTCATTATAGAATGAAGACTAGTTTCCATACCAGCCAGTTGCCAAGACAGAAAGGATGCAAATTACTGTGTTGGTGTCAGAATAATTGATGTACTAATAGCCAAAGGAAATCACTCCAGATAAAAAGTCAAAATGGAAACAGACTAACATAGGGAACCTGAGCCAGACAGCGGTGTAGTTGGAATGCAGCTGGACCACCAGGTTCATCTCCAGAGGCCTCCCTATAAATCTATATATGCTGGAAAATTGCATGTGTTCCCATGATCCAGGCTGACTGAGACTGAAAGTGGACCATGGCATAAAGAGCCTACTGGGTGTCTGCCTCTGTCTCTCTCTCCCTCGCTCTCTGTCCATCTATATTTCTGTCTCTCTCTCTCATGGAAGAGATAAGTTAAACTTTTAAAATGTTTTTTAAAATATGGAACACCCAAAATAAGGCTATCAAATGTGTTAACTGGCTATAGAGGTGATATCTTGCCAGGAAAGATTCAGTAACTTTTAAGACCAGTCAACTCTAACAGAGGATAGGTATCTTCAACTTGATTATTATGTACAACTTTTATATCTCAAGACACCCTCATAAGATAGTTTGATATACTTTGTACCCCTGCATGAGCATTTTCAGTTAGAAGAATTATAATGGGAACATTATCACCAATGGAAAAGTTGAGCAGAAAACTTAAATCTTGTCAGGATCAGATTCCCTCTGAAGGTGGAAAGGCAAAGCTGGATAATTGCTGTTTATGTTGCTTTACACTTGTAATATGCAACAGCACAAGAAAACACATGAAAAGAGAACAAATTTAAAAAACTGACATATTTGGGACCAGCAGATGGTATAATGGTTACATCGCTGGACTCCCACATAGTTAACCACAGTTCAAGTCCTGGACCCACAGCTTAAAACTCATGGGCACATGTGCATGCATGCCCAAAATCCCAAGAGGAGAATAGAGGAGAAGGGTTTGGAGCATGGCCATCCTCCTGGTGGGGGGAGGGTAATTTCTTGCTTTCTGTCTGTCTTTCTGTATCTCTACAGCGAGCATGCATGCCCTACAACAAAAATCTTTCTAAAAAATAAAAATAAAAAAACTGACATATTCAATTCATTTTAATTTCTCTAAGAATGATGCTTCCAATTTAGAGAGAAATTTACTTAAAGGAAGAGAGATACTGAGAACAGAAATGAATGAGAAAATTGGTTGTGGTGATATAAGTACCACAGGGACCCTCTTGCTGGGAGTAGCTTCAACTCAGAAACTAATGCAAAGGCACTGGATCAAATCCAATTTCATTCAGAGAACATATTGATGGCCTAGTTCTGTTACAGTAGCATCATTTCAAAAACACTGAAGTTTGACAACAGCCTAAACTAGATACTTTAAAAATATACTGAAGAATATCTAGTACAGATTTTAATTTGAAAAATAAACTCAGTCTTTGTACTCCATTGAGACTTCAGCAAATTCTTCAAGTGTACTTAGTGCTATGGTACATACTATCTTGCTTTATTTTCTTTTTGAAATTGGTTCTGATTCTTAGTCCAGAAAGTCTCAAAGGATATGGTGTAAATATTTTGTAAGAGACAGAATCTCAGAACTAAAGTTATGTTGTATGAGCCATCCATCAAAAATGGAACTTTCCTAAAATCTAAGTTTTTCAGCAACCTGTCATTGCTCAAAACTGAAATGTGTATTCAATCACACTGCTCTTCATAACGAGAGAAAATTCAGCTTGAAATCCTGGGAGTGACATTACCCTCTGGCCTTAGGACACAAAACTAATCAGGTAATATAAAATAACAGCAGCCTCAAATTCAAGCTTACCTAAGGTAAATCCCAATAGTATTTATATCCTGTAAATAGGTACTTCAACCTTGTTAAAATATTATGATTGTGAAGAAACTTTTCTTTTTAAAATTAAAGTTATGTGACCACGCATAGCTATAAATGAGGAGAGTCTCTGCAAACTCGTACATGTCTTTTACGTCCTGAGTCACCGTATTAATTAAAACAAAACTTACATAGAAAAACAGATTTCTTTACAAGAAAGGATGCTAACATTGTACTTTTGTCATGGAACATTATCTTAAGTGTAAATATCTTACTTCTCTCACATTTTTTCTTCCAGTTCCACTAGAAACAGTTCAAGTCATTCACTATTAGACTTAAAAAATGTTAGTTTGGGGGGGGGGAATCCTTTTTGTAAAGAATTATTTTATTTTATTTTATTTATTTAAATTTTACCAGATAGGGAGAGAGAGAGAAGTGGAGGGAAGTGAGAAAACAAGCCCCCAATTTTAGGATTCAAACCACAGCTGGCCATGTGGGAATCCAGTGCCTTAACCACCATGCCACCTGCAGGCCCCTTGGAGGGAAAATATAAAAAAAAAAAAAAGTAAGAAAATTTGTTTGGTTTTCATCCATAACATAAAAACAAGCATATCATTAAAACAAACTAAATCCCTTCAGTAGGTCAGTGTCTTCTATCATTCTGAAGATACAGGAAACTGATAGTATTTATTAAACACTTACTGAAAGATGAAATCCCAGCCTCAGGGTATGAGCACATAAGGGTTGTTTAAGTTGGGACAGTGGTCTCCAAAGTTTCCGGAGTATACACTCCTCCATAAAATAATCAGAGCATATACTTCTACTATATGAATACTTGTTTATTTCTTTAGCATTATATAAACTTCTGCACAAATGTATGCAACATGTACCTAAATGAAAACTAAAGTGGTAGAAATAAAAACATAGATTAAAACACACACACACACATACACAGATTAAAGTTTTTTCCCATGCCCTAATAGATTACCTGGCATAACCACTGAGGTATAATTAACAAATATGAGAGCACTACAATAGATATAAGATACTCAAGCATGGTGGCTAATTGCTATAATTTATTAAGCTTTTTGTGCTCAATAGGAATCAGCAAATTAAACTCACCAAAGTTGAAAAATGAGACTGCTCTAATATCAAAAAGACAGACATGCTTTGGGAGACATCCTTTGATGCCTCTGTAATTAATAAAATGGGTTAACCGCAATTCTTATTTCCAAAAAATCCAAATGGAAGGATTCTTCCCAAACTCATTCTGTAAAACCTCTATCATCTTGATACCAAAACCAGACAAGGACATAACAAAAAACAAACAAACAAGAAATTAAAGACCAATATGTCTGATGAACATTGATGCAAAAATTCTCAACAAAATATTAGCAAACTGAATCCAAAAGCACATTTAAAGCCACCATGACCAGGTAGGCTTTACCCCAGAGATGCAAGGAAGGTTCAATATATATAAGACAATAAATGTAATACATCTTATTAATAAAAAGAAAGATAAAATCATATAGATGTAGAAAAAAGTATTTGATATATTACAACATCAATTCATGACCAAGACTCTCAGCAAAACAGGGGGAACATTCCTCAAAATGGGACATTCCTCAACATGATTAAAGCCCTCTATGACAGACCCATTGCTAATATCATACTGAATGAGGAAAAGCTGAAAGCTTTCCCATTAAAATCTGAAATAAGACGAGGCTGCCTACTTTCTCCACTCATTATCAACATAGTGCTGATAATCCTAGCCATTGCAATCAGACAATGGAGCAAATTAAAAGACATTCAGATAGGAAAAGAAGAAGCAAAACTATCCCCATTTGTAGATGATATGACTATATACATAGAAAATCCAAAGGAATCTATTAAAAAATTCCTATAAATTATAAGTGAATTCAGAAAAGTACCAGGATACAAAATTAATATACAAAAATCAATGGCAGTTTTATATATCAACAATAAACAGACTGATACAGAATTAAAGAAAGTAACCCCATTTATAATAGCTACAAAATGAATAAGATACATAGGAATAAATCTAACCAAAGAAGTAAAAGACCTTTATAAGGAAAACTATGAAAAACTGAAAAAAAGAAATAAAAAAGGAAAGATATCCTTTGTTCTTGGATTGGAAGAATCAATATAATCAAAATGTCAATTCTACTCAAATCAGTTTACATATTCAATGTGAGCCAATCCAATTGCTGGTGACAGTCTTTACAGATATAGAAAAAACAATCATACAATTTGTCTGTAGTCATAAAAAACTCTGGATCACCAAGTAAATATTGGTCAAAAAAGAATAAACTAGAAGGCTTCTCCCTACATAACTTTAAAATGTATTATAAAGTGGTGATACTCAAAAAAGCATAGTACTGGCCAAAAATAGACACACAGACCAATAAAACAGAATAGAGAATTAAAAAATAAACCCTGAATCATATAGCCAACTGACCTTTGACACATGGTATATGACAATGCAACGGAGAAAAGAAAGTCTTTTAGGCAAGTGGTGATGGAAGATCTGGATACCCAGATCTTATATCAAGAAATAACTCAAAATGGATCAAAGATTTCAATTTAAATGTAAATACTCAAAATATAAGATTACTGGTATAAAACTTTGGGTGAAATCTTGAAGACAGTGTAGTATGCAGAGGTTGTTTAAACGAGATCCCTAAAGCAAAGGAAACAATAATTAGACTGAAAAAGACAGCCCTTAAACTGGGGAAAAATATTTGCAAATTATTTCTTAGACAAGAGATTGACAACTAGTACGTATAGGAAACTCAAGCAGCTCACCTGTTTTTTTAAAAAATAAATTGAATAATATAATTTAAAATTGGACAAATGAGCTGAATAGACAACTCTCCAAGGAAGACTTTCAAATAACCAAAAGGCATGTGAAAAATTATTCAAAGTCTCTTGTCATAAGGGAAATCCAAATTAAAACCACAATGAGATACCATACAGCCCCAGTTAGAATGACTAGGATCAAAGAAATAAAGAACTACAAGTGCTGGCAAGGTTGTGGTGAAAAGGACACACTCTTACATTGTTGGTGGTAATGTAAATCGGTACAACTTCTGTGGAGAATAATATGGAGGTTCCTCAAAGACCTACAAATAGAACTATTATATGACCCAATAATCCTACTCCTTGGTATTTTCTCAAAGGATAGGAAAACAGTTACTTGGAAAGACACTCGCACATCCGTGATTATTGCAGCATTATTCAAAATTGCTAAGACAGGAAATCAATCTAAGTGTCCAAAAACTGATGACTGGTTGGAAAACTATAGCACATATATACTCTGGAGTATTATTCAACTATAAGAAACAATGAGAGCCTATCCTTTGATTCAAAGTAGATGAATATAGAAGACTTAACTTTAAGTGAAGTGAGCTAGTCTTTGAAAAATATATATTGTATATCCCTGCTCAATATGTACTGAATGTCTGCCCTCTATGGCAAAAATTGAAAAATCTATAGATATGACAGTAGGATAAGTAAAGATACCTAAGACTATAGGAGAGAGGAGTTTGGTAGAAGGTGGATTGGAGGGGCAAAGGGAAAAATAATTTAATAAACAAAATATGCAAACTTCTGCATTTGAAAAAAATCTGTAATTTTTGCTTAAAAAATATTTTTACATAATTGTTACCTATAAAAAACGCTTGTAGGAAGAAGAATAAAGACCTTCCAAACAACATAATATCTGTTATGCATTTTTAAAAAAATGCGTTACCCCCCCAAAAAATAAAGAAAAAACAATGAGCCAAAGTGAGGTGGGGACACTGGCATATATTTCATGTTTAAGGTTAAGTCTTCACAGCTAGTAATGCTCTTTGACCTCTTTCAATGACGGAATTAAGATGCTCTCCTCTACCACAGAACCCCAGGAAAAGCCAAAAAGGCTAAGACAAATATTTGCTGAGTCTTACTTGAGTGTTCTTTGATCTATCCCATGTATCTTCCACTTAGGTCAGATTCTCACTTCCTTCTTCCCCAAATCTCCAGCATCTGATTTTTGACATATTCAGGAAGTCTGATGCCTCAAAAACCCAACAGAAGTCTCTTTCCTTTGGATTTTCTAAGAAAGGACAAACTGTTTTATCTCAACTCTAAACACACCTTGCTTAAACTAAATGTATAAAGTTTGAAAAACATATTAGCATAAGAATATGTACATTTCCTCTTTGGAACAAAAGCTAAAATGAAAATAACACCATGACCCTGTCTAAAGATTCCCAAAAAGAGCTGCTCATCTTGAGTTCAGTAATGAGCACAGTCGACCCACCCAGGTGTTCTCTCTTTGGACACATTCCCCAAGCAGAGCATCAGGCCCACAGAAAGTCTAGTTACTGGCTGGTAGGTGGGCCTTGTGATAAAGGGCAAGGATCTCACACAATCAAAGAAATCATAAAAGGTATTTCCCCCATAAGCATCTAAAATATCTCATGCTTTTTAAATTTTTTCCTAATCAGTTTGGTAAATGGCAACATCACCCAGGCCAAAGCTGCTTTATTTTATGTAGGCAAAGTAAAGTTCTCACCACAAATGGGCCTACACAGATTCTCTGCCTTCTCATTGCCCCACACATTTTGAGAGCATTTGCCACCTGGTGAGAAGCAGGAGCACTCAGGAAGAGTCACAAGGACTTTCTAAGATGTCCCTAGTAATCTGGAATTTCTTGGCTCTTTGCAAGGGATGAATTCTCTTTGCTCTCTTTCTGTTTTTCTTCCTGATTACCTTTTTCCCATTTCTTCATTTTCTTCTTCAAATTACACTTCCTTTCCTTGAAACACTTTCCTTCAATGAAACCACCCACCTTAATTTAGTCATTGAGTCAGAAGAATGGGCTGATCCTGATTAATAAACAAGCTGAACTTCAAAGATATTTTCTATAAACAGGTGGGGTAAGGGAAGAAAGGACAAAAGTTTAATTTTGGAAATGCTAGGTTGGAGAGGTCTTTTTGACATTCAAAAAGACCTGCCACACTAAATAAAAAAGTTACTGAGCATGGAGTTGAAAATATGAGTCCGGAGTTTGAATGTGAGGTCTTTCCTGGAGATATTAATATGAGAGTTAACAAGACATTAAGAGCATTTAAGGGCTCAAAATTAAATTACTTCATCTAACCAAGAAGCAAGTATAAAAAGAAAACAAATACATATGTGAAAGTGGTAAATGTAAGGAAGATTGAAGGTTGAAAAATGTAGAGTATTCCTAGAAAACACCCAATCGTTCAACTTCTAGGACTTATGAATCTGCAAAGCCGAAGTTCAGACTGGCAATGTCCAGAAGAGAATACAGGGGGTTTGGGATGCAGGCTAAGAAATTTCTACTTTAGGATTCAGAAGGGAGAGCAGACGTACACCTGGAAGTCATCAACATAAAGCAAAGTGAAGTTCCATAAGCTGATGAGATTGTTCCAGAAAAGCAATAATAATAATGATAAAAACCTTGAGATGGGGATAGAACTTTGGGAGAATGAATAAGAAAACAAGCATGAATCGACACTTGTGTAAGGACAACCAACCGCTGGTAGGCAGCCAACTCCTTCCACAGGCTGTATTCAAAGGAATGAGTCTGCGCTTAGTGAGTTGAAAGCTTCTCCCAGAATACTGCAGCTGTACTCATAAAACTGTCAAGATACACTCTGCTGGGTTTCCACCCTTTAATCTCATTAATTCCTTTGTTTACCTGTATCCTAGCTACTAATGAGAAACCTGACCTTGTTCCCTTTAAATATCCACCATAGAATTTTGACATGACCAGAGATGATGGTAATCACAGTACCATGATAAACATGATGTTTGATGCTAATATGTACGCTTACTATGTGCCAAACATTTGTTAACGTCCTCATTTAGTCTCCACAAAAGCTCTATGAAATAGGTACTATTTAATATGCTTATTTAACAAGTGGGAATTCTAATGCTTAAAAATTGTTTAAAAACTTTGTCTAGGGACCAGCAGGTGGCATAATCATTACATTGCTGGACTCCCACATGGCTGACCATGCATGCCCAAAATCCCGAGAGGAAGATAGAGAAGGGATTGCGACATAGCTATCCCCCATGGAGGAGTGAAGGGTGAGGTGATTTCTTTCTGTGTCTCTCCTGTGAACACATGCATCATATAGCAAAATCTCTCTTTAAAAAAAAAAAAAGGTAAAACAAAACAAAACAAAAAAACCTCCTCTAGGGTCATACACCAAAGGATAGATCTACAACTCAAATCTAGGTCTCTCTGACCCCACAGCACTGCGATCATAACCACTACCCTGCAGAGTTTCTCGGTGATGCCATCTGTAATGGCCACCACCTAGAAACTATCCAGCTTTAGTCAGGAGGAAGGAGTAGGATGGAGTCAAAGCTGTTCCTTATTCTGATCTTACACCTCAGTTATCTATTGAAGACATTCATTTGGAGCCTGGGATTTGTTAAAGATAAAACATCTCTCAAGGATGTAATTGCTAATAAAAAAAATATGTACAGGATAAACACAGTGGATTTGAAATCAAATATATCCATGTTGCCTGATCTTCCAAGAAGTGGGTACTTGCTACAAAATCTAAATGCATTTCAAGAGTAACTCCTAGCATCATCTCAAAGAAACTTTGTGTCTATATACACACACCTTATAGACAGAAAAATTAAGCAAAGAAAATTTTACAGCAATTCGCAATGCCTGAATTTTTAAACCTTTTATTCACTATTCAGCTGTTCCCTTGACTTGAGATAAAATGACCTTTACAATAGCCAAGGTACATTGAGAACAAATAAAGCTACCCTAAAAGAATAAGCTGAAAAAACAATAAAAATATACTAATATCTCTTAGTTGAAGAACTTGAGAAGAAAAAAAGGTCTGAATTTGCAAAGCAAAGAGTACTTTTTAATCCTATTAACCTAAATATAAAGTTTCCCAGCTATTGCACATGTATGCATCTTCACCTGCTTAGAGGTATAGAAAATACAACCAAGTCACTCAGAATACATTCCTGGTGGGTTAGATAAACCTTCTTCTCCCTGTCCTATTGCCCTTACATCTAGGTAATGTGACCTGACTGAAGAGCAATGCCTTGCAAATAAAAGCTGCAGGAACATTCAGTACCCATGTATTATTCCGTCGGCATCAGCTTGACACACCCAAGAGTAATGTAATCATGTATAGCACCATAAACAATGTCATCTCCAGTTACTGCCGGGGATAATTCTGTTTCAAGGGACACTATTAGGGAAAAGAAAAAAAAAAGTAACAAAACTTTGTAAGTAGAGTCCTGGCTTTACCTGAAGAGTGGAAGAATATTTGGACATTAGGTTAGTAAAGCAAGGAGGAGAGACAGAGACACACACTGGAAGAGAAGTTCAAGGAAGGACAAGGAGAGAAAGCGAGAAATGTGGCTTCTGTAATTTGTAATCAAAAAGCATAACTAAGAATATGTTCAAAAGTTAGAGCTACATTGCAAGATGTATTTCAAAATCTAATTCAAATTTAAACCATGATGCACTGTTTATATTCCTAAGTGCTTCCTACTTAACATTTTTTAAAAAATTAAAAAATATATCATCTCAAGATTAATTTTCAAAGTTACAGCTTAAATGCAAAGCATTTTTTAAAATTCACCATGTTCACTCTTATTCATAAGTTACTAACATTTCCTCATTATATAAAGTCAGAGTAAAACTTTTCATTACATAAAGTTATAGTAAAATCGACTTTTCACGGAATAATTCCAAAGTTAGGGAAGCATCAGTCCATAGCGAATTCAACATCTGTTGTCTGCTACCATCATAAACAGCCGCATCAACTAAAACAGAATGACTGCAATACTAAACAAGAAACCCAAAGACAGCACACAGCTATCGTGGATGTCAAATGTGTAACATAGTGACAGTACCGAGGCACTGTACTAATAATGCCACAGAACTCACAGTACATTCAAGTCCAAGGTACCAGCTGCAAATGAAGTCCAGTGTCACGTGTCAGACAAGCAGATGTCAAGAAAGCAGTGGTTATAACGACAAGGTCAGTGCCAGCCAATAGAATTCATTGACAAACACTTGCCTGTGTCAGCTGCTGATATTGATGAGCTGCAAAGATGACAAAGCATGGTATAAATCATGACCTCCTTCCTCCCTGCTTCCCCAACAACTTCAGACTGGAAATAGCAATGCATCTGTTATTTCAATCCTGTTTGAATATATTAACCTATCGTGACCTTAGCAATGTTCTAAGAGAAATTTTTTCTCTGCCTGGAAACTGAGGGAAGCCCTTTTGTAAAACTTCGTAAAAGTGCCTAGTCAGACTTTATTGCAAAAGCATTACTCAGTCAAATGATATGTATGTGTACGCATGTGTATATATAGGTGTTATACATATATATATATATATATATATATACACACACACACACACATTACACACACACACACACACACACACACACGCGCCACATGACTAAGAGTTGGCAGAAACGCCTTCAAGTTGAAAGCCTTCAGTAAAATACTCAAATTTCCATAGTTTCTACATTAAAATAAGTGGCACTCTCAAGTCAATTCAAGCAATTTTGCTAGAAGTAATCTATGTGCCAGGAACTGAGAAAATCAAAACAAAAGTTGGGGGGCAGGGGGCGGGGAGGAGATTGACAGAGGCAAAGCAGTAACACAATGGTCTTTGAGGCTAACCCACATGGGAAGGTTCTAGATTCACATCTGGAGACCTCCCTGAACAGTCCAATCACATATGTGCCTGTGACTTTGGGCTGGCTTGGGCTGGGGGTGGATCATGGCTTGAGGACCCTGCTGGAAACCTGGCCTGGTGGCATAATAAATAGCAAACTGAGTTGTAGTGCTGGAAGCCACATGGCCAACAGCAGGTTCAGCTGGCTTGAAAACATACCAGATGCACATACACATGCCCAAGATCCTGATGGGCTGGAGAACCAGAAAAAGGAGATTATGAAGTGACAAGTCCCTTTGAAGTGTGCTTCTTTCTCTTTTACTCTGTCTCTTTCACTGTCTCTCATGGGCACAGGTATACTTTCTCTCATGAATAAAATGACCTTAAAAAAAAAGACCAGGTTGAAGATACCCCTTTCTGACTCTCCATTTCTCTGTCTCTCCCACTCATGGAAAAGGTAAATAAACTTTAAAAAAGAAATAAAAGTGTGTTTCTAGTCTCACTCATAATCTTATGAGAGAAAGCAAATAGACAAACACAAAACATTCTACAACGAATTAATGGCTTTGCTGGAAACACATGAAAAAAAGTGCTGTGCTAATCCAAAATTCAGGAGACGCTACTTTCAGTGCATAAAATCAAAAATGAACTTACAAATCAAAAACATTTTAAAGTACTCTACAATTCAGGGTTTTAAAAAACAATAGAACAGTAAGCAAATTATGTAAGAAGAAAACACACATAACAAAAAACAAATGCAAAAAAAAAAAAAAGCCATAAAAGGTATTCATTCTTACTGGTAATGAGGAAAATGCAAATTAAAACTATAATGAGGGTCAGTTGGGTGGCTAGATTCCACATTGCCAACGATGGCTCACATCCCAGACCTAGCGACTTGAAAAATATGCTGGATGCATGGCATGCGTGGTCAAAATCCTGGCTTTAGGAAGAAATGGAAGAGAAGGGATTGTGGCATGAGTATCCTCCATGAGGAAGAGGGGTCTTTCCCACTTTTCCTCTCTCTCTGCCTCTCAAGAGAGTAAACACACCCTCTATCAAAAATATTAAAAATAAATAACAAAACATTATATCCTACCCACCAACTGGCAATACCAAATGCTGGTAAGAATGTGGAACACTAGGTAGTGTCACATACAGCTAAAGGGAAAATAAGCTGGTGAATCTACTTTGAAGAGCAATTTTGCAAAATCCCAGAAAAGATGAGTTTGAGTGTCACTTTGACTCAATAATACCATCCATAGGTATATACCATAGGGAATCTCCTGAACTTGACCCAAAAATTCATGTACTTGAATATTTTATAGATGCTTTACATTACAGGAAATCAAGAAGAAATTTATATATAGGTCTATTAACAGGAGAATACACAGAAATATTAATATGTTCATTTATTGAAACAAAGAAAGCAATGAACTACCTAGAATTGTATCAACATATCTCAGAACAAAATATTGCAAAAATAATCAAATTATTGAGTAACTACCACATTAACATATGTGTTATATTTCAAAATGCAAAACCAACCATATATAATTTTATTAATGCTTGCAAATGTAACTTCAATGTAAAATGCTCATGAGAGTTAGAAACACTACATCTGGGATAGTAAAGTCTGGGATGGGTGAGGAGAATGAGATAGGGAGAGGAAGGGTCCACAAGAAATTTTAATAGATATTATAAGTTCCTTGTTCTTGTCCATGTGCCTAACATATTCTTAAATACTGTAAGTTCAAAATGCAACAGAAAGACAGTAAAAGAGCAACAGTTCTGTTTGAAGATAAATAATACTGAATGTAAAATGACTGAGTCATCATGGATGCAAAGCAATCTGCTGTGAAGAAGTTAAAGTGTCTTGAAATTTTCATATAAAAACATTTTGACCCACATAAGAGAAGTTTCCAGATTGAGTTTGGAGTCCTCCCTCAGTACACAGGGCATACATGTGCCCATGATTCAGGCCCGGCTAAAGCTAAGTGTGGATCAGGGTATCCTGTTGGGATGCCAGTCTCTCTGGCTCTCTCTTCTTTCTTTCTGTGTCTCTCTCTCTCACTCATGAAAGAAATGAACTAAAAAATGTGTATATATAAAGAATTAAGAAAGTAACATGTCCTCAGGATCTTGTTTCTCCTCCATATTAAACTACTAGACAGTGACTTACTTTCAGGGCAAAATCTTCTCTGTACTAGGTAAAATATGATCACATCAAGAGATAGTCAGAGATAGGACCAGCAGTTAACATAATGGCTATGTCACTAGACTCCCATATAATCGACCACGGTTCAAGTCCTGGACCCGGTGGCTAAACTCACGCTGGACACATGTGGATGCGTGCCCAAGATCCTGGGAGGAGAAAGGAAAAGAGATTGGGGCGTGGCCATCCCCCGGGGAGTGATTTCTCACTTTCTCTCTCTGTCTCTGTCTGTCTGGCGAGCACACACACACTATAGCAAAAATCTCTCCAAAAAAAAAAAAAGAGAGAGAGAGAGAGAGAGATGTTAACAGCCTGCTTGACTCCTCCATGCAGTGGTTCATTGACACAGTCAACAAATACTTCTACTAAGCACCTTCTGTGTTCCTGAAACTCCCACAGAGACTAGTGAATAAACAAGGGCAGCAGAGACTGATATATCAGTGTCAGAAAGTACCTGGGGAGATGAGGAGGCAGTGAGACTGATATAAAAAATAAATAATATGGTCGCTTGTTTGAGTCTTGGTGGGCACTTGCAAAAATCACAAAATCATGAATTATAGACCTAGAAAATAACTCATTTAAAAAAAAGAAAAGGATAGTAGGGAGAGGGGAACATAAAAGTGGGAGAATAAGTGTTCTTTCAACCTCTGGTATGATCGCTGATAAAGTCTTGCCCAACTTGCCCAAGAACACAAGAACTGGTCTGGCTCAAGGGGTTTTTTTGTTTTTTTTGTTTTTGTTTTTGTTTTAAAGCTACATTTCCAAAATTTCATCTGGTTCTTTAGGAATCGGTATATATTGTCATATATACATGAAATTTTTCTCATACAAAAATATTACATTTTGAAGGGACCAGCAGATGGCATAGCAGTTATGTAGCTGGACTCCCACATGTCTGACCATGGTTCAAGCCCAGACCAGGTGGCTTGAAACTCACATCTGACATATGTGTGGGCATGCCCAAAATCCCAGGTACAGAACTGAGGATGAGGGATTGCAACATGGCGATCCCCCTCCTGGGCGGGGGTGGTGGTGGTGGTGATTTCTCATTTTCCCTCTCACTGTCTCTGTCTGTCTGTCTCTCTCTTTCTCCTTCTCTGGGGAGTGTACATGCCCTAAGACAGAACCCTCTAAAAAAATTATATTTTTTTATCTTGTGAGTTTATGATATATATTTTTAAATATTGAATATGACCATTTACAATTATTTTTAAATATTTTTCCATTGACATGAAATACAAAATAAAATGATTGTATAAATGAAAACATGTACATTCCAAAAGCTTTTGCAGTATAAAATGATTAGCATCAGATCAGTTTGCCAATCTCATATTTTATGGTGGGGTAGGTGGTTTACAGGTTCCTAGGATTTTCTGGGGAAATATACATGTGTGCATACATTATTCATCTGAAAAAATTTAGAGCCCCAGGAAAGGTCAAGGTGGGAAGGAAGTTAAACAAAGTCTACAACTTTGAACAATGAAGTCATGCAAATTTCCAGGTTTAGAGTCTAAAGAAGGTGGGAGAGGGGGCCAAAGGCAATCGGGAAAAAGATGTCCAGACCCTAGGATAAGAAGACACAACAAGGGACCAGCAGTTAGCATAAAGGCTATGTCGCTGGACTCCCACGTAGTCAACCGCGGTTCGCGTCCCGGACCCAGTGGCTTAAATTCACGCCAGGCGCATGTGCGTGCATGCCCAAGATCCCGAGAGGAGAATGGAGAAGAAGGGATTGCAGCGTGGCCATCCCCCCTGGGGGATGATTTCTCACTTTCTATCTCTCTGTCTCTCTCTGTCTGGCAAGCGCACATGCCCTATAACAAAAACCTCTCAAAAACAAAAAAGAAAGAAAGAAAGAAAGAAAGAAAGAAAGAAAGAAAGAAAGAAAGAAAGAAAGAAAGAAAGAAAGAAAGAAAGAAAAGACACAACAAGTAGAAGTCTTGGTGAAAGGGGCGGGTTTTAGAATTATAATACAGCAGGTGGTCAGGGCTCAAGTGAAAAAGCTCTACTGGTGGGGATGCTGGAGAGACTGCTAAGAAGGGGATGTATCATAATTGAAATCCAGTGACTTCCCACTGCTATACTGCAGTCCACCTCCACTAACTCTAACCTTCAGCAAAAGTCAAGTCCACGTACAGTTTTGTGTTAGTGGCATTTAGGAAAATGTATCAGAGGTACAATTACTAATGCAAGGTTAAATAACATTAAAAAAAAAAGGAAATGGGATAACTGGAGGGGTGATTGCAGATCCATTAAAGGAAAAAGAAAAAGACAAGCCTTTGGCATGATAATTAAGCACCGAATCCCACATGCCCATCTGAGTGGTTGGTGACCTGAACCCATGGGCTTGAAAAACACCAGGGTATGTGTGTGCATGTATGTCCAAAATGCCAAAAAAAAGAAAAAGAGAAAGGATTATAGTATTGTAGTTGGCCGTTCTCCCCATTGGGGATGGATGGAGGAGGGCCTTTCTTACTTTCTCTCTCTCAGTCTCTCTCTGGAATACAAGTGCCCTCTGACCAAAACAAACAAACAAAAAATAATGGGGAAAAACAGATTATACAAAACAAAGTTGCTTTTGCTTTTGGTGAATTGTTTTAAATATTCTGGGACCCCTAGACTCCCAACATATGAAGGAAGAGGATCAAGGACATTTATTTAGTGACCAAAGGGGAAGCTGACCTTCAAAGGTGAAGTGCTTTAGAATACCCAAGACATCCCATCCCCTCTACTTCTTAGGTATGTATATGTGTAAAAGATTGAATCTATAAACCCTCTAATGTTTATAGTAGTTTTCTCTGGATAATAAAATATCGGCATTAGTATCTTTTTTTTCCTTTCTTCTTTTCTGATTTCCAATTAACATACAACAAAACTTAGAATGAGACAACAAAAAGCAAATGATCAGGAACAGCAGTTAGCATAATGGCTGTGTCGCTGAACCCCCATGTAGTCGACGACAGTTCAAGTCCTGGACCTGGTGGCTTAAACTCACGCTGGGCACATGTGCGTGCATGCCCAAGATCCTGAGAGGAGAAAGGAGAAGGGATTGCAGCGTGGCCACCCCCCGGGGAATGATTTCTCCCTTTCTGTCTCTCTGTCTCTCAGTACACGTGCCCTGTAGCAAAAATCTCTTAAAAAAAAAAAAAAAGGCAAATCATTAAAATAAAGAATAAACTCAAACAATAATTTTAAATCTTCCCTGCTCATCATGAATTCAGGAAGCATATCCCCACAGTGATATTATTCTCCCCATATTTGCATTAAAAATGTACTTTACCTGCATGACCCCAATCTCAGCCAGCCAGCGATAATATGGCATAGAAGTTGGCGCTCAACTTAGATTCACCAATGACGATTGTCAACTAGAAGTACTTGCATTTTTCAATTTTAGTAGCACTGAGTACAAAATATAGTAGCTAGTGAAAACTCCAATCACTATTAGGTTGGTGTCAAAGTCATTGGGGTTTTGAATTGTTGAAATTAGCTGTTTGATATGGGATATTATCTCAAATAACTGTGGTCATGTTATGCATGAACACGTCTCAGTCTACAATTTTTCATTAATGACGTGTTGCTGTTTATTTTATATGTATTTTAGACTATGGAAATGATGTTAGACAAAAAGCTAATTTGAGTGATTTTTTTTTAAGATTTAATTTTATTTATGTATTATTATCTTTTGGAGAGGTGTTTGCTATAGGGAGCATGCCAGAGAGACAGAGAGAGATGGAAAAATGGAAAGAGAGAAAGTAAGAAATCACCCTGCAGGGAGATGGCCACGCCGTATTCTCTTCTCTTCCTTTTTCTTCTCAGGATTTTGGGCACACATGCATGCATCCCCAGCGTGAGTTTCAAATTCCTGGGTCCAGAACTCAAACCACAGTCAGCCCCGTGAAAGTCCAGGGTAATAATCACCATACCACCTTCTGGCCCCTATCATTATTTTAACTTTGCTAAAGGGCATACATGCTCACCAGAGAGAGAGACAGAGAAAGAGAGGCAGTGAGAAAGCAAGTCACCAGCTCCAGGACTCAAACATGGCCGGCCATGTGGGAGTCCAGCATTTTAACTGTCAAACTGCCTGATATCTCTCAAGCAATTTTATTACTCTAGTTTGAGTCATAAAGCAGCAGACACAACACACCATCAACAATGCATTGACCAGGGAATAGCTAACAAATGTACCGTGCAGTGGTGGTTCAAGTTTTACAAAGGGGACAAGAGACTTGATGAAAAGCATAGTGGCTGGCCATCAGAAGTTGACGATGACCACTGAGAGCAATCATCGAAGCTTATCCTCTTACAACTACATGAGAAGTTGCCAAAGGAGTCAACATTGGCCATTCAATGGTTATTGGGCATTTGAAAGAAGTTATAAAAGTGAAAATTTTCTATAAATGGGTGCCTCATGAGTTGACTAAAAATCAGAAACGTCATCATCTTGAAGTGTCATTTCTTGTTCTAATACGACAATGAACCATTTTTTGATAGAATAGTAACATGTAGGGATCAGCCATCGGTGTAACGGCTACGTCGCTGGACTCCCAAGTAGTCGACTTCAGTTTGAGTCCTGGACCTGGTGGCTTAAACTTAAGCTGGGCATGTATGTGTGCGTACCCAAGATCCCAAGAGAAGAATGGAGGAGAAGGGATTGTGGCGTGGCCATCCCCCCGGGGGGTGATTTTCTTGCTTTCTCTCTGTCTCTTTCTCTTTCTGTGTTTCTGGCAAGCGCACGCACCCTATAGCAAAAAACATCTCAAAAAAAAAAAAAAAAAGAACAGTGACATGACAAAAAGTGCATTTTATATGACAACCAACAACAACCAACTTAGAAGAAACTCCATGGCACTTCCCAAAGCCAAACTTGCACCAAAGATCTTGGTCACTATTTGGTCAGGCTGATCCACTAAAGCTCTTTGAATCCCAGTGAAATTATTGCATTGGAGAAGGATGGTCAACAAACCAATGAGATGCACTGAAAACTGCAATGCCTGCAGCCAGCACTAGTCAACAAAAGGCCAAATTCTTCCTCAGGACAACAACCTACCATACATGACACAACCAATACTATAAAAGTTGAAAGAACTGGGCTACAAAGTTTTGCCTCATCCACCATTCACTTGACCTCTTCCCAACTGACTGTCACTTCTTCAGGCCTCTTGATAAATTTTTGCAGAGAAAACCCTTCACAACAAGCTGGAAGAAGATGCTTTCCAAGAGCTTATTGAATCCTGAAGCACAGATTTTTTATGCTACAGGAATAAACAAACTTATTTCTCACTGGTAAAAATGTGTTAATTGTAATGGTTCCTATTTTTATTAATAAAAATATGTTTGGGCCTAGTTACAATGATTTAAATTTCACAGTCCAAAACTGTAATTTCATTTGTACCAACCTAATAGATCTTGCTTCAATATGTTAGGGGGCTCAAACTTGAATTTTATATATATACCATATAGGTTCTTAGTATAATTATGTTCCATCAAATATTTGGGATGAATAGTACAGTATCAGTATGTCCCAAATATTTTATGCAACATGTTTATACTAAAAGATTGTTGTTCATCTAAAATTTAAACTTAACTAAGCCTCCTACATTTTTATTTGCTAAATCTCACAATGCTTGTTCTATACTTATTGTTAACAAGTGCTAGAGAACTACTTATTATCTGTATGGTATTTTATGAGGATACATTTTTAGATAGAAACTAGAGGAAAATGAATTGATTACATATCCATTTTCAAGCACTGTTAACCTAATGGGTGACAGTAAGAGGCACTAGGTATCTCAAAGGGGTGAATGCTTTCATACCACAAAGAACCCCCTGCCTGTCAGGAGAGGTAAATAGGGCCAGTTGAAACATTTTTGCCAAAATGACAGCAGGTCCTATGGGCATACTATCTATTCAGGTCATCATTCCATTTTTCAGTTAAATTGCTCAGTGAAAATGAGAACAGCCTGGACCACAGCGAAGTGAATCCTAGATATAAAATACTGTTATTTTTGACCTGCATATAAAGCTACTTTCTCATCAATGAAAACATGTTCCAGAATCCTCAATAATAGCTTAAATAATTCAACTATATGTCTGGCAAGGAAACATATGTTCTAAGCTATGTATTTGTAAGATAAATCCTCTTAATTGAGCTTTATCATCTGCTTCTTAAAACACTTGCTTGCTTACAAACTTTATAAATGATATGGCAAGATCAGTCAATGTTCTAAGTCTATGCAGCTATTGGTCCCCGTGCACACTAACATATGGCTTTTGCCTTTTCTTAATAAGATTTACAATTTCCAACTGCTATATAGAGAGTGGTTTCAAAGTCCCTCACTCTTTTTAATCTTTTAATAAAAATGTGGGTTTGGTATGTTTTTCAAGTAAGATCACACCTAATAATTATTTTCAGTATTAAAACTCTTAATGCAGTCTACTTTCTGTAAATGTGCCAATAATGGTTTAAATGAGGGGTTTGCATCTAAGAAGAAGAAGAATAGCTAGGAAATAGTTATCCAGCTGCTGTAAGAATCAGGTTAGGGGCCAGCAGGTTGCATGGTGTTTAAGGCACATGACTGACCTCGATTCAAGCCCTGGTCCTGGCAGCTCACTCACTCGCTCACTTGCTCGCTCGCTCTCTCTCTCTCTCTCATGAATGTATATGTCCTATAGCAAATTAAATAACAGTAGTTAATAAAATTAAACAAATAATTCTTTTTTTAAAAAAAAGAATCAAGTTAATGATCTGGTTGTATTTTTCTCTTTGTTTTTCATCTTAAAAATAAAAATAGTTTAAAGTTCTAGCCTCTGGCAAATCCTATCTCCCAAGAAAACACTAGCCGTAATTAAGCTTAGAAATAATACTAACACATGCCTCAATGATCAGTTTGTATACTTCATTTCAGGAGCATAGAAGATGCACATTTTCATGCAAGACTGTTTAGATGAAATTGTATTCATGCTTCAATCTTGGTGGTGCCTCCAGGACACTATCCAAAGTTTATTCTTTGAAGCCTGGACAAAGCTACCCAGAAGCACTCGCTTGGGCTGCTATCCATTTCCAACAGGAAATCCCGCAAACATTGGTCACAGACATGCCTCATTTCAGAAAATATGTGTGCTACATTGCATTCTATTAACTAAGTCCTACTTGCAGGGCTTTAGAGGCAATTTCTTCCAGAAATGATGTTCAGTAACCTTTCCAAATTATAGGTCCAGATAATTCCCACTGCTTGTGCAAGGGTGATCAAGGGTGGTACCAAATGCAGCTTTGTTTAGACAGGAACCAGAGATATCAATCTGGTTGGAACTGGATCTGTGCAACGGCTACACATTGAATTTTAGTTAGATTTATGCGTCATTGATTTCAAGTTCATAGAGGGAGAGGATAGGTGGTTTTAGAAAGAAGTTAATGCTTCTCCAGGGAAATCAGAAATGTATCATTCTGATGCTTTCTAGAGCAATAGGCTTTAATAGACTAAAAAAACAGTGAAATAATTTACCCTAATATTAAACAACAGTCTAATCACGATCCAGCTTAAATCTTTCATCTCCTTTGTTCTACTTGTCAGCCATTAAAAAAAAAAGTTATACGGACCAGCAGTTAGCATAATGGCTATGTCACTGGACTCCCACCTAGTCGACTGCGGTTCAAGTCCTGGACCCAGTGGCTTGAACTCACGCCAGGCACGTGTGCGTGCATGCCCAAGATCCCGGGAGGAGAATGGAGGAGAAGGGATTGCGGCATGGCCATCCCCCCTGGGGGGTGATTTCTCACTTTCTGTCTCTCTGTCTTGCTCTGTCTGTCTGGCGAATACATGTGCCCTATAGCAAAAACCTCTCAAAAAAAAAAAAAGAAGAAAAAAAATGTTATATCATGAGGAAAGGTAAAAATTCAAAACCTCTGTTTCAAGTATAATGAAACTTGAATAACAAATGCAAATCTTGTGTTGGCTTTATGGACCGACTGTTCAGGGTGTTTCCAGTAGAGTAGAATTCCTTGAAGGATACTGCTTTGGTGCTGGGGACTCACTCATTGAGAAAACTACCTTAGTGGCCTGACAACAGCAGGTCATATGAAACAAGAGTGGAAATGGCTCTTTGAAAAATACCTCTGTGGCGGTATCTTAGCTTCATCCTGACTACAAACCCACAAAAGTGTTGGTCAGAAAAAAAAAAAAAAGCACTTTTATTTTTCAAAACATTGAGAATCTAGAACCATGTATAATCTTTTGGAATCTCTAAATAGTAGTTACTAACGATACCACTTTTATTTACTGAATAAGTGGCATGTGCTAGACAACAATAGTAGAGATTTTCAATATTTATCAGCCTTATAACAACCCTATTTATACATTTTACATAGTTAAAAATTATTTTGGGGGCCGGCAGGTGGCATAATGGTTAAGGTGCTAGACTCCTATATGGCCGACCATGGTTTGAGTTCCGGACTTGGTGACTTGCTTTCTCTCTTTTCCTTTCTCTCTCTCTGTCTCTCTCTAGTCTAGTTAAACTAATAATTATTCTTTTTTTAAAAAGTTGAAGAATTTGACCAAATTGGTAAAAGTTCAGACTCTTACTAAAATTCAACAAACCAATTGCATATTCACCTCGACACAGTGGACAAAAGTAAGAACAAGTGTAAATCACCTTGGATAAAAATTTAGTAAGAAGTAGATAGGTGTTTCTCCATTATTATTCAGGGATTTGGGATTTTAATAATCAAATATAGCAGCTGTTCATTTGCAAATGAAGAATTTAGAAAACATGGAATTTATAAGCAAATTGAAGAATCTCCACGTCTAATAACAACTTGCATTTATTGGCTGTCTTTTGTGTTATCAGGGGTTTGGCACCTCTCTTCCTAATTCTCATAGGCCTGTAGGCTCTGTGTGATTTTCTCTTATTTTGTAGACAAAGAAACTGAATATTTGCCCAAGCCGGCATAGCTAACAGATGATACAGTTGGGCTTTGAACTCCAGACGGATGTCCCTATGGTGGGCCTCGTTCTTTGATGCCATTTGGCTTCCCTAGCTGTGTGAATACCTTACAATGCAGCAAGTTCTCGTGTAAACACTGGCACAAGAAATGTACCCACTGATTTGCATAAACTAAACCAAACCCCAGCTGCTTTCACTCATACGTAAACCTCCTTAACCCAAACTATAAACATTACAATTTGGGGGAAGGCAATGGAGCTAACTGGTCTGCACTGTAATCAAAAGGTATTTGTTTTTGAAAGTGAGATCATGAGGGCCAACAACAACAACAACAAAAAGTTATGACTTTGATTTAATTTCTCCCTCAAGAAAGGAAAAATAATCCCTTGCTCATTCACCTACCAAACTTAGTGATTTGTGGGGACTAGCTAAAGAATTCACCCATTGCAATTCAATTCACACAACTGCAAAGTATAGGCAGGTTCCAGAGTCGAGCATTCCACGCTACTATAAAATCAATTACATTTTTTCACCTATCAGAGCAGAAATGCACTGGGAGCCATTTATCAATAGTGCCTCAAAAAAGGAAAAAAACTTGTCAATTTCAAACTAAAAAGATAACACACTTGGTGGAAATTTAGTTTTTTAAAACTACTGAAAAGCAATACTCAAGAAATTGTAGCTCAAAAGCAAAAGAAATGGTTAGAACGAGTAGTCATCATAAAAAAGTAAACCTGGGTTTGTTTAACACAAATTTAAAATGTGAATTTAGGGCCTAACCTCTGTAGTGCAGCAGGTAGTAAACCAGGCTGCAGAGCTGGAAGCCACATACCAACTACAATTTTAGTCCGAGTCTGGCTGAAAATATGCTGGATGCTTGCACAGTCCAAGATCCTGGCAGGCTGGAGGGCTGGAGGAAGGAGATCCCAGTGTAACCGAACTCTGTGGAGGGCACCTTTCTCTTTCTCTTTCACACACACACATCTATCATAAATTTTTTAAAGTGTGAATTTGTGAATATTAGCCCATTTATTGCCAACCTGTAAAAAATGTTTGTTATAAATTGTGGAGATAATGTCTGATAGCAAACTGAAAATAACTAAATATACATAAGCAAACAGGAATGTACCTCCATTTAGTTGAGTCTTTGCTAGAGAAATTAAATCTATGTTCTCATACAAATTTAAGATTTAAATTCTATTAAGAATTGCAGGGATAAACAGTAATTTTAGATCTGTGACCTGTCCTCTAAGCCTAGAGATTGTAGGTTAGAAACCTATGCTTCTCAAAGTCTGTTTGTGGACCAGCAACATGTGACCCCTAGACTTACTAAATCAGGAACTCTGGAGGTGGAGTCCAGGAGGTTATGTTTTAATAAGTCTTTAAGAAGTATTTATGGGACCAGCAGCTGGCGTAATGGCTATGTCGCTGGACTCCCATGTAGTCAATCGTGGTTTGAGTCCCAGACCTGGTGGCTTAAACTCATGCTGGGCGTATGTGCATGCGTGCCCAAATCCCGAGAGGAGAATGCAGGAGAAGAAATCACCCCTGGGGGGTGATTTCTTGCTTTCTATTTGTCTCTCTGTCTTTCTGCCAAGCACACGTGCCCTATAACAAAAACCTCTCAAGAAAAAAAAAAAAAGTGTTTAAATATGAGAACTGCCATTCTAGGATCCATAAACTCAGTGACCTAGTTTAGAAGAATGGTTAAAATATGTGCATTTGAGACTAACCAAAGGAAAAACAAAGTTTAGCAAATTCTCAACTTACATAAAAGTTTACTTGCAAAATTTACTCTTCTGTATGATTAAAGGAATGTACTAAAATTCTCAGTCAAATCCACAAAGCCAATTTAACTTACAATGTAAGGCTATCATACTAAAAATACTGCGTCATAGGTATCTTAATGGAATGTCCTTCCAGAGAGGTAACTATGGAAACCCAGAAACTGATTCATGGGGTGGTAGAGATGTAAGAAGGATCAACTTGCTGTTGCACAGAAGCACTCCAACTATGAGCCCAGCCTTTCTACCTCCACTTTCAGAGCCAGACTCACTGGGCAAAGCAGAATGACGTTAGGCAAGGTTGGCAAAATCTCCATGGAGGAACAGACCAGGGCAGGAGGAAGACGTGAGTGATGCCTGGTACCATGGCGCCTCTGATGATGTGGGGCAACGTTGGGAGTGAGTATGGTGAAAATATCCAGGGATTTCAAGCCTACTGGTTCCTACCAAAAGCTGCAAAGTCAATAAGAGTTACTCAAAGTGAGACAGAGATTGACCTAGGGAATAAAATGAATAGCTCTCTTAGTAAACAGCATAGTAGACAAACATTGATATCCTTTAACATTTAACACTAAAGACAAACAGATAAAACAAAAAATTGGGTGTGCTTTACCCCCTAGAGTAAAAGAGAGGGAAAATATAGAGCCATATGTTTATTTGATATTTCTGCCATCCTTCAAAATATTTTTAAAATTTCTTTCTTAGAATTAATTTTAAAAATGATTTACATTATTATAAATTGATCTCACAGACTTATAGCTACATTCGTCTACAAAAACCTACATAATATAAATCATTACCAGCTCTTCCTAAAAATACCACTGTTTTAGCAAAATAGATACATGTTCATTAAAGAAGATAATCAGGACTGGAAAAAGGGGATTGCAATGAGATGAGACTCTGTGGAGGGTCTCTCTCTCTCTCTCTCTCTGACACACAAACATGCTCTCTATCATGAATGAAAAATAAAAATAAACTTTTAAAACACGTATTTCAGTGTCAGCAGGTGGCCTGGTGGTTAAGGCTCTGGTCCCATCAAGCCGACCACAGGTCAAGTCCCAGACCCAGTGGCTTGAAAATCATACTAGGTACATGTGTGTACATACCCAAAATCCTGAGAGAAGAATGGAGGAGAAGGGATTGTGGCATGGCTATCTCCCCCCCCAACCCCACAGAGGGGTGATTTCTCTCTGTCTGTCTCTGCCTCTCTCCAGAGTGCATGTGCCCTTTGGCAAAAACTTAAAAGCAAAACAAAAAGAAAGCAGGTTTTTCTATATCATGATTTGTTATAGTGATACCTAAATTTCAATATAAGTGATTCCACTTATTGTATATATTTTATACTATGCACATAAAAACCATATGCCAAGAAAAGAAACACAGTATCCTCACACTGTCAAAAGGATATAAGGCTCAAAAAATTTAGGAATTTCTGCTTTATATAATGAGTTCATTTGTTACATTTATTTTTTCTTTGACTAGAGCAATAAAAAAAAATCATAAGATACCATTATAGCTATAGTAAAGGTTGCTCAAGGTTAGAAAACAAATTTTGCATGTAATAAATTTGATATGCCTTGCATTTTCCAGAAACAAATGCAGCAACATAGTTCTAGAGGCACTTTCCATAAACAGTCAGCTTGGAAATCACTGGCTGGGTATACCCAGTATATCTCTGTGGTCAAAATGTGAGCAGGGAATATGTGCCTCAAGCAATCCAGTTTAACAATTTACTATTATCTAGGATATCAATTGTGGGGAGGGGGGGGGGGGAAACAAATGAAAAATCTATTCTTATATCGAATTGTGCTGGACCCAGCATAATACCATGTCACTGAGAAAACTAAAGTAGAAACAACAGAAATATTGAGTGAGACAGAGAGACTGATTTAGAGGATAAATTGAATAGCTGTCTTAGTAAAGAGCATAGCAGACAAGCATATGTATCCTTTAACACAACATTAAAGACAAAAAAAAATAATCATTTGGTTTGCTTCACTCCCCAAGAGGAACAGAGAGTGGAAAAATATTAGAACAAGGTGAGGAACCATATAACAGATACGTTGCTGACAAAGAAATAAAAACAGCAAAAAAGGTTAAATATGCCAAAAAAAATCACCTTTGAACTCCATCACTCCACATTTTGCCAGATTTTTTTTCATAACTTGTCTAACAATTCTGTTCATAAAGCATTATGATACCAAAGAAAAATAAATAGTTCAGGCTTGCTTTGTGGGTCAGTCTATTATGCTTGAAATAAAAATACAGATGAGGTGAGTCTTTTTTAAAAAGACGTATCTACTCATATTTTTGAGAGCTTTGATTTTGAAGTAAGAGGCATTATTAGCATCAAAAAGCATTTGTCAAGGTCCCCAGTTGACTGCATATATGTGAATGTATTTGTTCTACTTGTTATCCGTAATTGTCTCGGTGAGAAGGATTAACCCACTTACAGAAAGGGAAAGAAAAATAACTTTCTTTAAATAATCTCAAAATTACCTCAAGAAGAAATAAACATATCTCCTAGTCCTAATAACAAATGAAATAGTATATAAAAAAAAAAAAGTAAGCCTTGAGTGAAGTTCAGACCCTGTGTTACAGAGTTGGAGACAAAGCAATGACTTTTTTTCTTTAATTAGAGAGAGAGATTTTTGGTATAGGGCATGTGTGCTCACCGGAAAGATAGAGAGACAGAAAGCAAGAAATCACCCTCCACCCCCCTGTGGTGGTGGCGGCCATACCACAACCCCTTCTCTTCCAATCTCCTCTTGGGATCTTAAGCACACAAGCACACGCCCCTGGTTATGAGTTTTAAGCCACTGAGTCGGGGAGTCGAACTGTGGTCCACTATGTGGGAATCCAGTGACGTAACTATTACACAATCTGCTGGTCCCAAGACATAGCAATGACTCTTAAAAGACACTTGAAGCAGCACTGAACATGAGATGACTTATCAAACATGCTCCTTTATCTGGGGAATTAAAAATTGCTGGAGTAACAAATAATACCCAAATCTCTGAAGGTGTCGGTATCAACACTGAAGACATCTGTTTCACTGACCTCTTTCCTAGGGTGTTTCCCACCTCCAACCTACACTCCCATTTTCACTACGCTGAGAGTTGACATATTCCTTCATTGCCCCTTCACCAGGCCATGCACTAAGAGGAGATGAGGTTAATCACAGAGAGAGATGGTGGAGGCTCTACAAAAAGATAAACCTGAAATCAAATCCTCAGTCCTGGCTCTGAGATTTATTAGCTAGTGAAATCACACAAAGAACCTAACTCTTTAAGTCTCAATTATGTCATGTATCAAATAAAATTTATAAATTCTACCTTATAAATTGTTTTGACTCACAAGGTTAAAAATACATTCTAGGTATTTAAGACCTCATCTGGGGACTGGCAGGTGATGTAATGGTTAAGGGCACTGGACTCCCACATAGCCAACTGTGGTTTGAGTCCCAGACCTAGCGACTTTCTTTCTCACTTTCCCTCTCTCACTCTTGCTCTCACTCTCTCTCACTCTGTCCCTCTCTGATCAAATTTAAATAAATAAAATTATATAAAATAATTTTAAAAATCTTTACTTTAAAAAAATCCTCATCTCATAGAAAGTGTTCTATTATTTCCTTATATCAATCGTATTTAGTGCTAACACCTCATCCAAGCTGGACCAACAAGACTTTCTTCTGGATTTTTAAAATTGTAGAATGGATTCCCCCATGGATGGAAGGACATTAAATAAGGAAGGAAATAACCTGTCTGCTATAAATTGTCTTCAAATGAGAAGCAATTGTTCATGTCTATTCCTGAGAAATGGTGCAAACTTATCTCAGCCGAGATCTGGATATTTAAGCTTGGTTGGGATGTGTCAGTAAATACTATTTTGGACTAAACTATGTAAAGTTTGATTCCTACCACTTGCACCCTATCTTAATTTAAAAAGTTAAGACAGCTGCAGTTTTATGGCATCCTAGACTTCCTCAGTTTCCCTCCACCTACAATGTTCAAGATGTAAGGACAGCTTTTCACTTCCCTGTCTTTTTGCTATGAATATTAAAACACGGAACTCACCTCAGGTGATGAACTATCAACTTAAGAGAATCTCAAAATGCTGATTGCCTGTTTAAAAGAAAGCAGCAAAATTTAACCTTAACGTGGAGAAAATGGTCAAATATAATTCTAGAAAGTAAATTGAAACGAGCTGATGATTCTGAAGAAGTGAAACTTTAATATCTATTGGTAAAGAATCTGCTACTTTAAGGATTCTGTAGACACAGTTGAAGGTTAATTAGGGATAGCCAACTGTGGTTTGAGTCCCAGACCTAGCGACTTTCTTTCTCACTTTCCCTCTCTCACTCTTGCTCTCACTCTCTCTCACTCTGTCCCTCTCTGATCAAATTTAAATAAATAAAATTATATAAAATAATTTTAAAAATCTTTACTTTAAAAAAATCCTCATCTCATAGAAAGTGTTCTATTATTTCCTTATATCAATCGTATTTAGTGCTAACACCTCATCCAAGCTGGACCAACAAGACTTTCTTCTGGATTTTTAAAATTGTAGAATGGATTCCCCCATGGATGGAAGGACATTAAATAAGGAAGGAAATAACCTGTCTGCTATAAATTGTCTTCAAATGAGAAGCAATTGTTCATGTCTATTCCTGAGAAATGGTGCAAACTTATCTCAGCCGAGATCTGGATATTTAAGCTTGGTTGGGATGTGTCAGTAAATACTATTTTGGACTAAACTATGTAAAGTTTGATTCCTACCACTTGCACCCTATCTTAATTTAAAAAGTTAAGACAGCTGCAGTTTTATGGCATCCTAGACTTCCTCAGTTTCCCTCCACCTACAATGTTCAAGATGTAAGGACAGCTTTTCACTTCCCTGTCTTTTTGCTATGAATATTAAAACACGGAACTCACCTCAGGTGATGAACTATCAACTTAAGAGAATCTCAAAATGCTGATTGCCTGTTTAAAAGAAAGCAGCAAAATTTAACCTTAACGTGGAGAAAATGGTCAAATATAATTCTAGAAAGTAAATTGAAACGAGCTGATGATTCTGAAGAAGTGAAACTTTAATATCTATTGGTAAAGAATCTGCTACTTTAAGGATTCTGTAGACACAGTTGAAGGTTAATTAGGGATGGTTCTAAAGAAAGGATTAAAAGTGCCAATTTCAGATTTTACTCTTTGTTTAACTTCTGCACTGTGAATTTTATTGAACTTTTTGTACATTTAATTAATGCAACAATCAAACAGTATACCAAAGTCAATTCCTTTCTTCTTCTTTATCAATTTCTGTATGTTTAATTCAGTAAGAAATGCATACAAAATACACTGAATTAGTCTTAGTGTTGTGCTAAAGTTCAAATGCCAATCCATGAATTTTAAAATTCATGAATGTGCTCCTACTGATCTCAACTTTCCTCTATGCAGAAGAGATTACGCCTTGATAAAGAAATGCCTTTCGTAAATTACAATAGGTTTGCTTTCCACAAGGGTGTCAATTTCAAGTTTCCCACATATTTTCACATGTCAGTGCCATTGATAAAGGCAAAAACAAAAAAGCTTAAGTAAGTAATTTTGGAAAGAAGTCTCCTGGCTTTAATTTAGAAATGAAAATAAAACTTCTTTCTATGCTATGATCAAAATATTATGTTGAATATTTTGATTCAAGATAAATCATCACTTCGTCAAAGTGGTTTCTTTCTATATTTAACTCCCACATTATTATTAGAGGAAATAGCACTTTCGAGTTCGTATCCTATTGACTGACGGTCACGCATTACCCTAATTTGACAGGAAGGTCATTGAGGGCTGTAGGTGTGGCTTGTCCATCTCTGTTGCCTCCATAGCACAGATGCAGTGTCTCCTGCATATTGTTTCACACTGTGAAACCCATCTATTCTTATTAAATGATAACATAACGCCAGAAGAAATGCCTTCCCTGATCGCTATCTGCCTACATTGTGCGTGAGCTTGCTTCTTTAAGTAGGCAAATTTGGCACACTGCTTTATGTCCTGATATAAACACTGGGGAAAGTCTCCTTGCATCCTAATATTCAGAAGGATGTGCACACACATACATACTCACACATTGCTTAGAATTTCCTTCTAAAATGAGGGAGGGAAAGTCAATTAGCCATTTATACATCTATTTGAGTTTCATTAGCCAAAGTATTTCATTCTTAAATCCTCAGGAATTAGGGTAATAGGAGTTTTAAATACACTGCATACATTTAATGCTAATAAAATTGAAATTAGCCTATTATTATGTGTGTGCACTTCTGCTTATGTGTATCCTGATATATGAAATGTTTAAGGCTTTGCCCTAATAATCTGAATTTTTGAATTCATGATGAATAAATATTTGAAATATAAAAATAATTAGCAAAAATAGTTATAACAGTATTTTAAAAGAAAAATATAGGGGTCAGGTGCTGGCACAATGATGGTATAACTGGATCCATGTAGGAGAAGTCCTGAGTTCATCCTGGAATTGTCCTGGAACCACCATGGGCATGCTGGGTACATGTGCCTTTGATTTGGATGAAGTGAAGCCGGAAGTGGATTGTGCCATGAAGACCCTGTGGGGATGCCTCTCTCTCTGTCTCCTTCTGTCGTGAAAGAAATAAGTTTTAAAAACTTAAAAGATTCATGTAGGAATTTAATTCTATAGCTAATATTCTGTATTTTATATAAATATAAAAAGTATATAGAATATAATGTTGAGTAGATTTAAGTACAAAATTCTACTTTTGATTACAACTCCACACAATTTCATTTGTATGAAAAGAGGGAGAGAATGGCCCTAGCATATAGTTATTAGAGTCAGAAACCTATTTTCTGCCATTATAAAGATTATTTAAATAAAACAAGTAAAAATTTGGAACCAGCAGATGGCATAATAGTTACATCGTTGGGCTCCCATGTAGTCAACTACAGTTCAAGTCCTGAACCCAGTGGCTTAAAACTCGTGTCAGGGGTGTGTGTGTGTGTGTGTGTGTGTGTACATGCCCAAAATCCCAAGAGGAGAATGGAGAAAAAGTGATTGTGATATGGCCATCTCTCCAGTAGGCGATTTCTCCCTTACTCTCTCTCTGTCTCTATAGCAAGCACACATGCCTTATACCAAAAATCTCTCTTAAAAAGAAAGGAAAAACTGGGGAATCAACAAAAAGTTTGACTTAAGGACATGGAAGGGTGAATGAAAATTTATATTGACAAAGTCAGTCAGAGGTGGCCCAAGACTGATATTCCAGAAAAGGTTTGAGAAGCCCATGAGAAGAATAGCCAAATTACATAAAAGAGCAGAGGGATCCAACATGCAAACCAACTACTATATTTCATAAACAAAGATTGACCTTCCTGAAATATCTCAGGGAGGCAATGGTGTTCCTTATAGAAGATTCGATAACTTCAATCAGTATTAATAATAAGTCTTACTGGCAAATTCTTCCTTATATTTCTCAGATGTCCTTATGCAACTGTTTAAGACTTTCATGATTGCTTTTCCCTGAGAATAAGGATTTAATAAGCATTCCTCCTCAATGCAAATCCTTTTATACATTTAGTAGTATCTTCAATATGTTTCTAAATCCTCTGTAGAAAGAAAGAAGCACTCTATCCTCTAAACCAGAGATGGTTCAATGTAGTAATAAATGATGATTCCTTATAATTTAGTCTTGAATAGCAATAGTAAACATATAATAAACATGTACTAGGCATCTTTCATGTAACATGAATGGAATCATTTTGGCATCATAACAATCAAGTGATATCAATACAGTTATTTCTCTTAGTCTTCAGATAAGGAAACTAGGAGGGGAAAGTTCATTGTCTAAGATTTTGCAATTTAATTCCAACAGAGCTAAAATTTAGACTATCTAAATGAAGAGGCACTCAATCATTCACAAGGCTGCTTTCCTTGAGCACCCTTAACTCCCTCTTGTTAAAAATCATGAGTCTTAGGGACCCAGCAGATGGCAGGATGGTTACATCACTGGACTCCCACATAGTAGACAGTGGTCTGAGTCCTGGACCCAGCTGACCCAGCGTGACTTAACCTCATACTGAGCACATATGCACACATGCCCAAGATCCCGAGAGGAGAATGGAGAGGAGATTGTGGTATGGTCATCCCCACTGGGGAGGGATTTCTCACTTTCTGTCTTTCTGGGGAGCACATGTGCCATATAGCAAAAATCTCTCTCACAAAAGAAAAAAATCATCACGAGTCTTATACTAAAAACTGAAAGAATTGTAAAATTATGCATTGAAAGATCATTTTGTGTTTTCTATGTTGAGGATTGTGTTGATTGGTAACTCTCAAACCAGGTCATTAAAGAAAAATTCTGGTACATGAGTAAAAGAATATTAAATTTTTTAAAAAATCATGAATCTTGGGAATCTCAAATATATATCAATGGAGATTCTCCAATAAACAGCTGGTTGCTAATTCTCAGTTCTCACAACCTTAAAATCAAAAGTAACTGTGGTATAGTGTACGGCACGATTAAACTTCCCAATGCTTCACAAAGTTGTCAGTTGCTGAAAACTTGAGTTACTTGGACAGGTGTTCCTAAATCCTGTATCCTCACAGATTACCAACAACAAAGGCTACAAACTGTATGTGGTAATACAAGTGCGTGTGCAAGGATAAGGCATACACACACACACACACACACATACACACACACAAGGGGACTTCAGAAAGTTTGTAGAAAAATTAAATTAAAGTACAAGTTTACTTAGGTGCAAGACATTTTGAATTCCAAGAAAGATTTCTTCACAATATGCATTTCTCATGAACTTGCTGAAGATATATATAGATAGATATCTATATATCTATCTATATATATAAAATATCCATCCACACATACATATTTGGCCTTTTGGTTTTGGTTTCAGAAATTTAGGAAGAGCTTCAAAGGGTTAAAGATGCAAGTCTGATCTTCTGCCCTTTCAACTGTTCCCTTTGCTCCCCAAAACAGGTCAAGAAACTAGCCCCAAAGAAGGTCATAGAAATTCTAACTTTACCCCACCTTTCTGATAGTAAATTACAGAATCCTCATTCCAGAGGGGTTCTAATTCATAGCCAGAAGGGCTACACAGAGAGGCCAAGAAGAATCTGAGCAGACAGATCTTACTGGATTGTCCCTCAACTGGTCTATTAACATTAGATCATAGTCTTTTGTTCATTCACATGACTGTCCATGCTTCAGTTGTGCTTGTACAATGAAGTCTTTATTTAAAAACAAAATGAAACAGAGTTCAAAGAGTTTCTGTTTAGCTTTGCGCATATAGACTTACAGAAAAGTGAATGAGAGCTCATTCATGTGCTAGAAAAGTGGTACACCCCAGTTCCACAGAGAAGGAAATTCCTGGGCTCAAGAATCTTCCAGACCTTATCCTAAATGTCTTTTAATTTCATTGGGTTGTTTATTTTATCCTTTAAAATATCCTTTATAATAAACTAGTAATGTTTCCCTGAGTTTTTTGAGCCACTGTAGCAAATTAATCAAACCCAAAAAGGGACTCATGAGAACATCAACTTACAATTGGTCAGTCAACATTTCTGAAGGCCTGGACTTGTGACTGGCATCTGAAGTAGAAATCTCATGGGACTGAGCCCTCCACCTGTGGAATCTGACCCTATCTCCACTGGGTTGCCAGCTCAAGCTGTCTGCAGAACTGATGGATTGCTTGCTGCTGGAGAGAAGTCCCCACACACCTTTGGTCCCAGAAGCATTCTGTGTTGATTGTGGTGTGAGAACAGCAAACGAACTGGTATTTTTTACACAATGACCTTGACTCACACAGCAGAAGTATGTGTATCTTTAGTTAATAAAGTTTGAGAGACTTTTGAAAGACATTGAATCTTAAGATTCTTGAATTATAGTCTTCCTTTCTGTGCTGATAAATTAAATACCCACAGTGCAGGTACTGACGGTGTTGGAGAGCAAGCGGAAGGGGACCAACCTTCCTGCTGCTATAGGTTAGTACGTCAGTGGCTTGAATACTATGAAAGTTTTCCAGCTGCTAATGCTCCTTTCCCCAGACTAGAATTCATTTAATCACCCACCCTGGACTACAAGTACCATGTGCCTTATTGTTAACTCTTGAACCTGAGGCATGATTGAAGCTAAACACACAAAACAGGCAGATAAATAAAAGTTACACAGGGTCCATCATTCTTTCTGTCTCATTTTTATTTTCTATTCCTTAAAGTCAAAATTATTCCCACACATCTGAATTTTTTCCAAACTAAAACCAATGGTTTTGAGTAGTTGGAAACTCAGAGCTCCCGGGCACTATAACCTCTAGTAAAAAAATTCAGATTTCTCAAGTAGAGTTAACTGGCTTCCAATGAAACACTAATTGAAACTTCTCGATAAAATAAATTATTTAATTTTAAGCCATAAGTGTCCTTACTACCACTTTGATTATACAAATTAAGTTCAGCATAGACCATAAAAGCACACAATGGATTCTCTAAGCACAAACACCTGCCTAGAGCAATACATTTAGAACAAGATTTTCATTACTATATACTTAGAAAGCCATCACACGTACACCATTGCCCTATTTCTGCTTCCGCCCTCTCCACTCCTTCTAATTACATCTATTTAGTAGAAGTTTAGATTTTTTAGGGTGTATCTACCTTAAATTTACTTACTATAATAATGTTTGACCCAATAAAGCAAATGTTTTAAATTGATTAATGCCTATTTGCAGTATATTTATACCTAAATGATAAGCACAAAAATTAGTCATATGTACAGAGTTTGCACACCATTGTTAAATACACCAAAGTCAAAATATATTTAATATATGTAAAATTCTCCTAGAAATAGTATAAGTTTTAAATGCAATTTTTTTCTCCACTTAATTTTCAAAGTACTTATAATATCTCTCTCTCTCTTACATACACACATACACACACACAAACACATAGATTGGTAGAGAGAGTATTAGGAGTTCTGATGATAAATGAGAAAACAAGTAGTGGGGGAAATGTGGGGAAACTGTGAGATCTGGTAACAATTAAAAAAAATCTCACAGGTCCTGGTAAGTGACTATAGTGATGAAGGCCATGTGGTCAACTATAGGTTTGATCCCTGGCTTGGCTTGGAAAAGACCTCAAAATTTTACCAATCTGAATTCTAGTCTTAGACATTCATTTATTCATTCAAAATACATTTATTGGGTACCCACTATGTGACAGACACATGATCTGATCATGTTCCAAATATATTTGAGCAGAGATCAGATTATGTGTCTACCACATTTAGATATATAGATAGATATAAATATTAATATTGATTGTATAGATCAATATTATAGATATATATTAAATTTTATATATTATATATTATGCTAGAATCCCACATGGTTGACCAAAATTTGAGTTCCAGACCTGGTGGCTTGTTTTCTCATTTTCTCTTCCTCTCTCCTTGTCTTTCTCTGGTGAGTGCACATGCCCTATAGCAAATCAATAATAATAAATAAAATAAAATACATAATTCTTTAAAATATATATTTATATAAAAAAGCTGTCTTAAACTTGACTTCCTCTTTATCTTCTCATTTTTTAGTGACTAATTGTAATTTCCCTTATATTTTTATTAAAAATTTTAAAAAGAGATTAAAATTAAACCCGGATTAACAGAGGTTTGGGACAGAATTGGACTAGGAATGAGTAAGCATTACCTCAATATTTCCTATTCTTCATCTCCCTCTTCTTTCCCCTTTAGTCCCTGACACTTTTGGAAATAAAAAATGAAAGAGTCTTGCCTTCTGTGACCAGTGAGTAAATCAGATTAGAGTCATAGGCTCAGAAGGGTAAATTATTAAAAAACAACCTACATCATAGATGGTCTTAAAGTCTAAAGGGGTTTTGATTAACCGCGAAGGAGGCCATATAAAGGTTTTAAATAATCCCTGATTTATTTAACCAATTAATTTTTTTACACCAAGATCTTGCCATGCTTTAATCCTCCTGCTCGACCTTCCCAAATCACTGGGATTACAGGCACATGCCAATGCACTCAGACTTTAGTTTGGACCAGAAATTCACCCTGAGCTTCCCATGTGGTCCCTGGCTCTGATATATAGCATCTTAGCAAGATGTGCCACAATAGCAAGGCCAACGTAACTTATTTAAAGTGCTTTCAAGCTATAATATGTGTGGTAAAATGGAGAGGGAGCCTTGGCAAACAGTCCCCAAAATACCCTGAGACAGGGCCAGCAGGTGGCATGGTAGTTAAGGCACTGGATTTCCACATGGCTAACCACAGTTGAAGTCCTGGACCTAGCAGCATGAAAATCACATCAGGCATGTATGCATGCATTCCCAAAATTCTGAGAGGAGAATGGAGAAGAAGGGGTGGTGGCATGGCTATCTCCCACCTTGAGGCATGATTTTTCATTTTCCCACTCTCTGATTAGTATACATGCCCTATGGTAAAAATCTAAAAAAAAAAAATACCCTGAGATATTAGTTGTAGAGAGTAGTTTAATTAAATTCAGATAACATTTACAGAAAGCTTTGTCAAAACTTAACAAAGGAAGTGATAAGAAAAAGAGAAAAGCAAACATTGTGATTGGGGTAAGAAGGGTATCATGAACAGAGTAAGAGGAAGAACAACTTGTTTGAGAGAAATAATACATTAGTATTTGGGTTGGATTGGATAGAAATAAGGACCACTACCAAAAATCTCACATTGTTTTAATACTGAAAATAAATGCTCAAGTGGAATTACATCAATCTAAAACCTTCTTCAGGTCAAAGGAAACAATTACAATAAAAAGACAACCTTCATAATGGGAGAAAAATATTTGAAAATAATTCCTGAGATGAAGGATTGTTATCCAGAATATATAGTGAACTCAAGCACCGCACCTGCTAAAAAATACATATATATATATGTATGTACACACACGCGCACACACACATACACACACACACACACATGAATAATCCAATTTAAAAATTGGCAAATGAATGGAATTGATAACTCTGTAAGGAAGACTTACGAATAGCCAAATGCATATACAAAAATGTTCAAAGTCTCTTGTCATAGGGGAATTCAAATTAAAAACACAATGAGGTACTATTTAACCCAGTTAGAATGGCTAGGATCAAAAACACAAGAATGACAAGTGTGGGCAAGGCTGTGGTGAAAAGGGAGCCCTCTTACACTGTTGGTGGAAATATAAATTAGTAAAACCTCTGTGGAAAACAAAGTGTATATTCCTCAAAAATCTACAAATCGAACCAACAGATGTCCCAGTAATCTCACTTCTTCATATTTACTTAGAAGACAAGAAAGCACTCAATTGGAAAGACACTTGCACACTCTTGTTTATTGAAGCATTATTCATGATTTCTAGACATGGAATCAACCTAAGTGTCCAAAAATGGGTGACTGGGTGGAAAAACTGTAGCAAATATACTCTATAGAATACTATTCGTAAGAAATAATGAGACTCCATTATCTGATTCAAAGTGAATGAATATAAAAGGCTTAATGTTAAGCAAAATGAGTCCAACTATGAAAGATATACATCATATATCCCCACTCGATTTGTACTGAATGTTTTCACTTTGTGGCAGAAACTGAAATATCTGGAGATATGAGAGTGGAGAAGATAAGTATAGATACCAGCGATGGTGAGAGAAGAGTGGGTGGTAGAGAGTGGATAGGAGGGTCAAAGGGAAGAAACATTTAACAGAACAAACAACATAAAGTTTTCTGTTGAAAAAAAAAAGGTTCTGTAATTTTGCTTTATAAAAAATTTAAATTCAAAAACAAAAAGATGGCAAAAGAAAAGGAATGGCTGTCCACTTGGGTTTCTTTGCCCTTGTCACTTAGATAAGGAAAGACTGGAAGTTACTTCTCAGAACACTATTACCTTTGTGATTACAAAAGCGTCTGATGTAAAATTGGGTCAACTGGAAAAGATTTCAGAAGTCTCCTAAAGTGAAATGCTTAAAATGTGCAGAGCCAGAGTAAGTATAGTTCAAAGCAAGGACTTTTAAAAGGCAATGGTTTGAAAAAAATGTATAACCAACTTGAGGAAGTAATGGGATTGACACAAATCCCTAGACAATCCTGGTACTATAATCCAAGTACGACTTCTAAATTGACCTTTGTTTTATCTTCTCACTCCTTCTAAGACTTTCCTGATAAACCCTATAACACTCTGATTACTTTTCAGTCTTTCACACCTGCACTATTACTCTTATAATACAATTTATAATTATATTTTACACTAATTCTTCAGTGCAAACTTCACAAGGTTAAGAAGTAATATATTTGATTTTGCGTCCTAACACCAGCACAGTGTTTAATACACAAATGCTCTCATTTATCCAATATCATTTAAATTCAAATTCTATTTTTTACCTTCAGAATTATATTTAATCATCAAAGGTTAAAGCCTGGTGCTTAACTAACATCTTGAGCAAAATGGAAGAACAGTGACAGTTGTTATTTGCTTATTTGGGTGACTTTGCAGTCAGGAAAGAAGACATACAACTTCATTTGATCTCTAAAGAAATCCAGTAAGCCAAGGTTTTATTCACATTATGAAAGCAAGCTCACATTTTACATAACTAACTCAGGACTACACACTAACCTTGTTAGTATAGTTAGACTTAGATTTCTATGTAGACCATTTTGGCCACTACTTACCTGCTTCCTGTCCTCAAGATAAGTTACTTTTTTTTAACTTAGCCATTTCCATGTTATTGCCTCCATCTATCTCCCTGTTGAGCCAGCTGCATTTCTAGTAATATGGTGAGATACTTGCAAATCATGTTGGGAAAACTCAGATGGGTGAAAATAACAAATTGTTGGCAGCTGCTTCTAGGGTCCCATACAATTCTGCAAGATATCTCAACTCCTTTGGCACTTTTGCCAATTTTCCACAATTGTCTGCATCAACTATGACTATCAACTATATGAAACACAAACAAAATAAAAATTATTTTGCCAAAAAATGATGAAAGGTGAAATTTTGATAATGTCTGTCATTAACGTTCTCTACATCTTCCTCTCCTATTTGTCTCTGATATCCTTACCAGGGTAATTTTGCTGGATAGCGTTGGTCTCTGGGTATCATCCAGTAAGTGATGATCAAATCAAGGATATTACTATACATATCATTTTCATCAGAAAACTTTACATTCTTGTGTGTTAAATATTTCTTTTCTGAGCCTCTCCCTTCTACCCTCTACCCTCTACTGTCCACTTCCCTCTCTTAATGTCTCCAGTACCTACACTTGACCTTCCTACTATTATATCTTCAGATCTTTCCATTTCTGCCATAGAATGACATTTGGTATATATTAAGTGGGGACATACAGTGTTTGTCTTTTATAGTCTGGTTTAGCTTAGCATTAAATCTTCTATATTCTTATATTTTCCTTTTATAACACTCATTACGTAGTTATTTGTTTAAAGATTGGCTTTTCTGTTAAAATTCAAATTATATGAATGTAGGCAGTTATATGAATGGCCATGAGTCTGCACAACACATCAGTGCTGGCAAGACAAAGATCACCCTTTCTGCAAGCCAGCGAAACTCTGCACCACGGTGTCCAGTTTATCAAGTGGGAGGCTGCTCACGCTTCATCCCACTCGAGTTCTTGACAGTGAACATGTAAACCACACACAAGGTCCTAAATGCAGAGATCATCTCTGACTTTTTACCATTCTATCTCTAGTACTTAACATGAAATCTGACACCTGGAAAATGGTTATTTATTTCATTGGATTTTGATACATAAAAGACCTCATTGTAAATATAACCTTTCAATTCATTTATTCTATTAATTTTCCTACATTTTTTCTTTGCTCTTCTTAAAACAAAACACACACAAACACACATACACACACACACACACACACACACACACACACCTCTATGCACAAATTAGTCTTTTTTCTGAGCCTGTGATCAAAAATTGTTGCTTAGTTTGATTATTATAGAGTGACTACCACAGCATAGCTTTTTAATGAAAATTTCAGAGGTAAAGTGAAAAAAATTATGCAAGTTAAGATAATGTATTATTACAGGTCAGATTTTTTTCTCCCCCTAAATGGTGCTAATATTTTTTTGAACATCTAGTCTCTATTTTTACTTCCCTGTCCTGAACAGTTTGTAAAGGTTTCTGACATTCATTTGATAAAACCGGTGCTCTATTTCACTACAGAGATTTCATACTGTATTTTGGAATCCTTAAATAAAATACTTTACTACACTCAGGAAATAGATTTCAATCCAATATTGTTAAAGAGAAGAAATTCCCCCAAATTAGTTATCCCCAAATAGAACAAATTACCTCAAAAAATTAGCAGAGTTGCCATGACTGAATGTAATCAAGCAGAAAGAGGTTATTTGTCATGGATGTTGTAAAGATTCCTACAGAAAAAGAAAACTTTGAAGAAGACTGGATGCTTAGCATTTCCTAAGAATACACGTTCTGCTACCAAAAAAGCAACCACCATTTTCCTGAATGCAAATTTGTTCATTTTTCTTTGTATACAAAAGACTATAATCGAATTGTTGAAAATATTTTTGTTCCAAGTTCACTGAATTGGTTATGAAAATCTTGAGACCAGTCTGACTTATTTCCACACCCTGAGGCAGTCTTCAGACCACTGCTGCAACTATTGAAGTTAGAAAACTTCCACAACTCAGGTTCCATCATGTTAGTCCTCGTGTTTCATCCACCCAGTGGAGCAGTCACAGAGGATACTGTTTAAAGTGTTCTGGGTTAGAACCAAGGCTTTGCAGGGATAAATACCATTTCTGGCACTCAATCACTATGCATGTGCTTGGGTGTTATTGAATTGCTAAGTACCTCATCTCCTGATATGAAAAATTGGGACAAAAATAATATATGTAAAGTATTTAGAACCAGGCCTGACACAGTTAAGCACTCAATAAATGTTAACCCTATGTATTGAGGCATTTTTTCTTTATCTCTTCTATGTCTTAGTTTTCACATTTATAAAGCATGGACAAAACTAACCCTACTCCCTTAGAGTATTGTCTAATTCACAGGAGAGATGTAAAACTGCTTTGAAACACATTGACTTCCATGCAAATATGAAAAGTGAATAAAACTAATATTATGATGCTAATAAAATTCTTTTCTTTCTTCCTTCCTTCAGCTGCAAGTACTTTTTAAATTTCTTTCTTTGCTCTGTAAGAAAAATATCACTGAAAAGAACTAAGAATTTCACTTTAACGTAGACAATACCAATAGAAATCAAAGCATTTTTGCCAGAAAGCTTCCATAGAGGCGGTTTTAGCATTTTTCTACATGTAGAACAAGGGAACGTTTTCAGTAAGTATCACAGAATAAACTAAAAACACACTACACAAAAATACATAAAAGCATCCTCTCAGAAACAGAAGAGCTCACTCACTCCTGGGTCTCTGACTGTTTTCCTTCTGCCAGTATTTCCTATTGCACCAATTCATAGAGCAATTTCTCAAAAGTGAGAGAGCAGAATGACCTCCACTGAGGAGAGAAAGCAACATCTTCCGAAAAACGGGGAAGAAAAGATAGAAGAGCTGAGCAAAAGCCTCTGTGAATTGCTCCCAAAGGTCTGCTTGACCTTTCACATTCAGGCTGCCGTATAGTGTGTCATACTTCAGTTTTTCAGTAAAATCTTACAATTTCTCAAACTCGATCAGCTTAGAGCCAAAATGTAAGAATGCAAATGCTAAGACTTGCACTCAGGCCAAAGGAAAGATTGCCTATGTGCTTGACAGATGAGTCTTGGGTCAAATAGCAGTTCACATAAATGAAGTAAGGTGGAAGGGTGCTTACAATCAGGGTACGTGGCACAGCATATAACACTAACAAAATAGTTTAAGCAAGTATTTTAAAAATTAAGATGTCATTTTGCTTATTGCAAAAATATGTGGATGTTCAGGAACCAGCAGTTAGCGTAATGGCTATGTCGCTGGACTCCCACATAGTCAACCGCGGTTCGCGTCCCGGACCCGGTGGCTTAAACTCACACCTGGCGCGTGTGCGTGCGTGCCCAAGATCCCGAGAGGAGAATGGAGGAGAAGGGATTGTGGGGGGTGATTTCTCGCTTTCTGTCTCTATGTCTCTCTCTGTCTGTCTGGCGAGCGCACGCGTCCTATAGCGAAAAGCCTCTCAAAAAAAAAAAAAAGGTGGATGTTCAAGAAGAGTTTGACAATATTAAATATATACAAACACTAGTGGTCTTCAAAATAGGGCTATGGAAAAATTTATAATTGCATGCAATTATAAATGTTTTTGCATTAAAATTAATTTAAATTCCATCTTTCCATAAATCTTTCAAAGTCCACTCCTATGTAAGATGTAAAAAAATAAAAATAAAAATTGACTGGCAGGTAACATTAGACCTCAGATTCTAATCTCCACAAGGGCAGGTATAGGCCTGCACTAAGTCACGTAAGAGTCACCAAAAGAGGCATGATTCCTGCCCTTGAGGGCGCTCAGTGGAAGATCCTCCCTAAGGTCTTTAATATCATCTTCTCAGACAGCCCTTGACCACCCTATTTTAAATTTCATTCCGATACTCCCCACTTAAATTTTCTCCCTAAGCACCTTTAAAGGGCGTGTGAGTACACGTATTTATAATCCTATTTACATATTGTCACATACATTAAGAAAAGTAGTAGCACGTAAGTGACTGCCTTGATTCCACACTATACATGTTTCTTTATTGTCTCCCTCACCAAAATCTGACTTCCTATAATATTCCCAAAGTTTAGGCAGTACCTGAAACAGAGAAGGCATCCAGCATTTGCTGAGTGAATTAATGAATAAGCAGGGGTTGAATAAAAACATGCTACAATGCAGTTTTAAATATATATATATATTATTTTAATTTGCTATAGGGCATGAGTGCTCACCAGAGTGGGAGAAAGAGAGAAAGTGAGAAAGGAAACCACTAGGCCCAGCACTCAAACCGAGGTCGGCTCTGTGTGAGGCCAGTGCCTTAACCACCACGCCACCTGCTGCCCCCAAGTTTTTAATTTTTTAAAATAATTATAAATTATGTTTCCAATGAAAGGACTGAGTGAATTATGATAATTCTATAAAATAAAAATGTATTAAAATATGTATCTCTATGTTTAAGAGCATGTAAAATTTCTACCATAAATTTGTTAGATTTTGAAAGTCAGATTACAAAAGAATATGTGATGCAATACCATTTTAAAAATATACATGTATTTGTATATTTATATCAATACATAAGCCTTGCTATGTCTGGGATCCTCTTACCTACTTGGGACAAAACCAGAAAAAAGGAAGAAAGTGTCCTTGAGAAACAAACATATAAAAAGATAGTGATGATACAATTTGGTAAGAACTATAACAAATGTAGGTACATCCCTTCTGGTTTAGGAGAGGTCAGGCTCTTTGAGAAAACGAGTAACAAAAGGTATAATCAGAAAAGAAGTTCTTGGGACCAGCAGTTAGCATAATGCTATGTCGCTGGACTCCCACATAGTCTACCGCAGTTGGAGTCCCAGACCAGGTGGCTTAAACTCACGCCAGGTGTATGTGCATGCGTGCCCAAGATCCTGAGAGGAGAATGGAGGAGAAGGGATTGCGGCATGGCCATCCCCCTTGGGGGTGATTTCTCGCTTTCTGTCTCTCTGTCTCTCTCTGTCTGGCGAGCGCACGCGCCCTATAGCAAAAATCTAAAAAAAAAGAGAAGTTCTTTACTTACACACACACACACACACACACACACACACACACACACAAATTTTAATGGCCAAGCTTCCAGGAAAAATGTTACCTTGTTGATGCAACGTTCTACCTACCATTCAAAAGCAAAGCCATAATTTCTATATTGTTCATGATCACAATGAGTGAGACCTTGCAAGTAAAATATAGACTATTATGTCTTTACATTTGTAATGTAGCCCTGAATGTGAATAGGAGCAGGGTGAACATTCAGTGACTCACACATAAGTATGTCTCTGGTTTTGGTGTGCATTCCGTTCTATGGTGCCATGTCTGCTACGCGACTGGACTCTCAACGGGAACCACCACTTTTTCTTTTTCCTTCTTTTCCCACTGTCCTTAATACACTAAAGAAAGTAGAGACTCGGAAACTCAATCTGACACAATCCACCCTGTTTGTCATCAGCACAATGTGTCATTTACAAGTTCATCCAGTCTCTTCCATCCACTGCTGGGTGTGGAGCAGCTAAGAATAACTGCAGAACTTGACTCTAAGCTGCTTGCCGGGAAGCACTAAACTTGCTGCATGACTCACTGTGGGATGTAAATTCTTGTTAGAGTGCTGATAAAGAAGGAGCTTTCCAGCAAGGATAGGATAGAGAGCCTTTTAATGGGTTGCTATGACTACTCAGAACTTCTACCACTTCAATCTTTGTGTGAAAAAACAGCAAAAACTTAGGCAACATTCCTGAGCATCTCTAAGAGGAACATAAGCAAATATTTCGCATGCATCTCAGATAACAAAGCTGGATAATTTCCATTAAAGAAAATTTAAATTCCAAAATTAAGCTTTGGTCATAAACACCACCAGGAGCTTAGATAGCAGAGCCAAGATTTAAATAGGAAGGGAGTGTTTGTGTACTCATTTCAAGTCATTTTTGTTTTATTTACAAAAATGTAATTGCATTTTGTCTTATATTAGTCAATAGTGTACTTGTATCTGCCAGACATCTCAGAATATACCAAATGGATACGATTCTCAGATATACACTTAAAAATACCAAAATAAAATGAAATTAATAATAACAGGAAAACTGTGTTCGGTGAAGACTGCACCAAGCCCTATGCATTTTCTAATTTATATGCATTTTCTAATTTAATTTTCGTAATAGCTCTACAAGGTATGTTAGATGATTATGACTGAATTAAATTTAGTTACTCACAGTCACAAAACCGGCATCATGATAACATTCAGCTATTTGGCATCACTTTCTTCCATTTTAATTTCACAACCACCAGTCAAGAAATTAATATCATGCCACTTGAACTTTATAATGAAATTTTGTACAAGTCTCTGCCTATGCTAAAACTATTAATTCAAACTTTACATTTGCCCAGAATTAGAATGAGGAGAATTGAAAGATACTTTCTCCAAACTGTGAAAGAAGAGACATAAAAATTCATTGTCCTCATATAAGGTTTTAAAGGTAGAAAACTATCAAAAATATCAAGATCACTTCCTTAACATTCAAAAATTCTGGCCATGTATAGCCTCTCACCCAATAAAATAGTTGATGTTTGACATTTTAAATCATAAAAATGAGACTTTTGTATGGCCCAACACTCTAGATAAAACAAGGGTGCTTAAATCATGGACATCAGGGCCAGCAGATGGTGTAGTGCTTATATCACTGGACTCCCACATGGCTGACTGCAGTTTGAATCCCAGACCTGGTGGCTTGAAAATCACATGTGCATGTGTGTCCAAGACCCCAGGAGGAGAATAAAGGAGAAAAGACTGCAGTGTGGCCATCCCCCCTGGAGTGTGATTTCTCACTTTCCCTCTCATTGTCCCTGTCTCTCTCTGGCAAGCACACACACTCCATGGCAAAAACCTGTATAAAAAAGGAGAGAGAGAGAGAGAGGCATTAAAGCCAAGCAGACCTGGGCTCATAGAGCCTGCAACTGCCACTTCCTAACCTGTGACCTTCTCTCACATTTTAACGCTCTCGGTCAGACATCCTTTCATTATAAAACAGGGCTAACAGTGGTGCTCAGTGTTCTGAGACAGTGACACACAGGAAGTACTTACCAAAGCACCCAGCACGCTTAGCAGCCAGCAATGCTATACGATAACCATTGATTATGCTACCCATGTACTTTCAACCCCAGCCAACAACTCCTCCAATGCACATACCTTCCCTTCTTACAATAGCCTGAAAGTCAAAGTATACTAGCATATTAACATGAGAACACATTTGCAAATCTACCCCTTCTTCCATAAAAGTAGTGACAGATTCATCTTAGAAACAAATAAAAACTCAGTTCTGCATGTAATTTGTTTTCTCATTATAGAATTATATACTTCTACTTTGTCACAATGTTTTCTTAAATTTCTATTTTGGACCATTACTCTCCCCTTCTCAATATATATAACCTATTTGCCTTATAATTTATCTCTTTTTAAAAAAATACAGCAAAATGGCATTTTTGAACATGTGGTAAGATCAGAGACTACAATTCAAAGGACTCTTAGCACATAATAAAACTATTCCCGACAATGTTTACTCAGTTTTATGTAGATAATTACTTACTGTTTCAGTTGTTTTTGTGTAAAAGAAAAATAGATATGTCTTTTAAATTTTTGCCTATAAATAAAAATGCTAATTAATGCTCTAAAATAAGTATTATAACACATAAGCTAACTCTTTTCTCTGGAGGCTAGTGGAAAGAATACAGGCTTTCTGAGTGGATGCTCTTAGACTTTGAAGTTGTCTTCTGCACCAAATTGCCATGATTTTAGCAAGAGCTTACTATGCTTTCCTGATGCCATTTTCCGGGTCCTAATTATCACAGTTGCCCCAGGACCACTTAGGCATTCATCAGAGCTTACGAGGCTTATTATATATTTCTTCCCTAGGATCCAGTACTGAGCAAAGTATTATGTCTTTAACCTACACTGGGCAAATGAGAATTCTCACTCATCATTTTCTTAGCTTAAGGTTGTCTTCATTCATCATTTCCTTCATAACTCATGAGCCTACTTAAGAGGGAAGCCAACCCGAAGAAGCCAGAAAACAAATAGAGAAAAAAGCAGAACACCAATGCAATGGAGAGAGAGTGCATCTGAGCCCCCGTGTTCAGTTGTGCCTGAAGCTCCTGTATTTAGTTATACCCTGAGGTCTTCCAGTAATATCAACCATAAGTTCCTTTTTAGTCAAAGGAATTTGAATTCAATTTCTGTTACAATCCACCAAAAAAAAAAATAAAGTAAAACATTTGGCAAAAAATAAGTCAGTACAGAAAGTACTCTAAACCTTATCAATATAAAGTTCTTTAAACCTTATCAATATATAATGTACTTCAACTTCCATATTTTTAAAAAAAACAAAAACAGATTTTTATGATTAGATGAGACCACTGAGATCTTTTATTCTTGGTCCCTCATTTTCTGGAGAAATTGAAACCCAGGGAGGTTAAAATGTTTCTAATAATTAAATTGTTCTTTATTTGCACATCAGGGGATCAGAATCTAAATTTTCTTTCTTCTACATATTATATTAACACTTCCCAAAAATAGCTACTATATGGATGCTACCAGACTAAGTTAAGGCATAGGAGAATCATCTGAAGCTCTCAGACACTAATAAAAAAAAAAAAAAAATGAATAGCCTGATTCCAAGCTGAGTTTTCAACCTATTTTCGGTGTTTGGGGTTTTATACATTTTTTAGGCAAGAACAAGGTAATATCAAAGAACTAAGTTTTTTTCCATCTTTGTTATCACTACCCATCACCTGTATTTGTGTTGCAGTAAAAAAAAAAAAAAAAAAAAAAAGGAAAACGTATTTGAAGTGGATATTTAAGTTAGACTAATTAAACAAATCACTTCAAGGAATGTGCAATGACCTACACAAACATGCACCGGAAAAGTACCGTGCAATGTATTATGAACAAAACAAAGACAATTAGAACATACTCACTCTAGAATACAGTTCTTCAAATATTTATACTAAGTGGCACATAGTAGGTCCAACACAAAGAGAGAGTGTGTGTGAAAGAAAGGGAATTAATGGGACCAGCAGTTAGCATAATGGCTATGTCGCTGGACTCCCATGTAGTCGACCATGGTTCGCATCCCAGACCCGGTGACTTAAAACTCACACTGGGCACAAGTGTGTGCATGCCCAAGATCCCAAGAGGAGAATGAAGGAGAAGGGATTGCGGTGTGGCCATCCCCCCTGGGGGGTGATTTCTCACTTTCTGTCTCTCTGTCTCTCTCTGGCGAGCGCACTCACCCTATAGCAAAAACCTCTCAAAAAAAAAAAAAAAGAAAGGGAATTAATCAAGGACACAAAACATAAGGAGAGAAATTCCTCTTAAAGGGTCTGAAGAGACTTTCATGAAAAAGTAACCATTAAGCCAGCTTTACTGATGAGTTGGATTTCAAAAACATGAGATGTAAACAAAAACATTCCAGGTGTAGTAAACACAAGTAGAGAAAGTCAAGGGTAAGTTTTGTAAACACAGAAGTCACAGATCTATGAGTTCGTGGAAAGATAAAAACAATGTCATATAAGGATTCAGGTCTTAGGTCTTAGTATTTTCAATAGGCTTTTAAAAATTCTCAAAATCTCAGATTAGAGGAAATAACATGACAACAATTATACAACTTGGCAGGATATAAAAAAAAAAATGGATCCTATTGCCTATTTTAACCAATTGAGCAAAACAACTTTCTCTTCTGCCATTTTATGTTTCATTTCATGTTTCAAAGTATTACAAACTTTTGGAGAGGTTTTTTGTTTGTTTTGTTTTTTGCTGTAGGGCACGTGCGCTCGCCAGACAGACAGAGAGACAGAGAGGCAGAAAGCAAGAAATCACTCCCTAGGGGGGATGGCCATGCTGCAATCTCTCCTCCTCCATTCTCCTCTCGGGATCTTGGGCACACGCACACACACA
>NW_006203862.1:876882-889483 GCF_000334495.1 Tupaia belangeri chinensis
ACACACACACACACGCACCCGGCGTGAGTTTTAAGCCACCGGGTCTGGGACGCGAACCACGGTCAACTACATAGGAGTCCAGCAACATAGCCATTACACTAACTGCTGGTCTCAAAGTACTACAAACTTTTAATCTTTAAATCTCACTAGAAAGATATTTAATCTAACACTATTTACATTAAGAAAAATTAAAAAATTGAAGCCAGCAGGTGACAGTGGTTAAGGTGCTGGTCTCCCACATAGTCAATTACAGTTCAAGTCCCAGACCTGGAGGACTGAAATTAATGCTGGATGGATGTGCATGTATGCCCCAAATCCCAGGAGAATGAAGGAGAAGGGATTACAGCATGGCCATCCCCCCGGGGGGTGATTTTTTGCTTTCTCTCTTTCCATCTCTCTGTCCCTCCAGTGATTGCACACATCCTGTAACGAAATATATCTCTCAGAAAAAAAAAAGAAAATTCAAATTATAAACAATCAAAATTTTCAGCTGCAGATTGTTGAACAAGTTTTAATATCCAAAGCATGGAATACTATTCAGATAAATTTATATTGTAGAATATTTAATGAGAACAATATTCACATATATTATAAAGTGAGAAGAAATTTTAATAAACACTGTATATAGGATTAATCCTTTATGTACATATGCACATGTGTGTCTATGTGTGTAAGCATGTGTGAATGTGTGTGTAGAAAACAAGATTATATTCCTAGGCATTGAAAGTGGTGATTGCCAGATGGTAAGGTAAAAATTTTAAAAGTGTTTTTATTTTCTTTTCTTTATTTATTTGTGTTTCAACCTTTACTACAGAAAATATTACTCTTGTAAAGTAAAAATGTATGTGTATGAATGTACTTATGTATTGGTTTTAGTTGGTTAAAAGAAAGTAAATATAGACACTGGATTTCAGATGTTTACCCAAAAAGAAAATGAATAAATCAATGAATGAACAACCTCTTTTTCTGAAATAAGAACTCCCATGTGAAAAAGTCTCTTTACCCCCTGTACAATGTTTAATTCTGAGACAATCCTCAAGCATTGTGTCATCAAGAGTTCAAACAGAATACATGCAATTTTGAGCTTTAGCATAATAAAATTTTATGTAATATGATTTTTAAGTAATTAGAAGAAAGGAATTATTTTTTTTTAATTACCAGAGGGTACATGTGGCTGAGAGAGAGAGGGAGGGAGAGAGAGAAAGAGAGAAAGAGGGAGAAAGTGTTCCCTAATGGGTCCTGGTCACATTGCAATCCTTTTTCCCCTCTCCATTTCATCAGGTTTGGGGGAACATAAGTACTTATGCCCAGAATATTTTTAAAGACCCTGAAATAAGAATTTGAACCTCAGGGGCAGCAGGTATTGTGATGGTTTTGGTGCTGGACTCCTACATGGCTGACCACGGTTAAAGTCCTGGACCTGGTGGCTTGAAAATCATGCTGTGTGTGTGTGTGTTTGTATGCCCAAAATCCCAGGAGGAGAATGGATAAGGGATTGCAGCATGGCCATCTCTCTAGAGGGTGATTTCTTACTTCCCTTCTCATTGTTTCTCGGTCAGGAGTGCACATACCCTATGGCAGAAACCTTTTAAAAATTTTTTTGAATAATTTGTACCTCAGTTGATGATGTAGGATCTGATTCCCACATGCAAAGGGTTTAACAGGACACCATGGGGCCAGTCCAGGAATTAAACTCTTTAATTCCCATTAGACATTATCTCACAAGGACACTTCAAAACAACGTAGACTCATGTTTATTGTGGCATTATTCACAATTGCAAAGACATGGAACCAACCTAAACATCCACAGACAGATGAATAGATTGAAAAAGTGTGGCACATATACTCAGGTATACAAAGCAATGAGATCCTGGCATTCAATAAAAAGTGAACAAATTTGGAAGATACACTGCTAAGTGAAGCAAGCTATAAAAGGGAGGGATTGTATGTCCCAACTCAATATATACTGAATGTCATTATTTCTGGCAGAAACTGAAAGACTGGAAGGTATAAAGGAAGGTATAAAGGCATGGAGAGACAGTGTGGGAGGAGGGTGGGAAGTGCGTGAGGGTAAGAGGGAGGGAATCAAGGGAAAAAAGAAATAAGCAAAACATTTAAGGAACATAAAAATGGAAAATTATCGGTTGATGATAATATGTATGGTAATATCTTTGACTTAATACAGTATATTCATAATGCGGAAATTCATTCGGTATTCATTTGGTATTGATACACAGTTGATGAATGTAAGGAAAAAGAGAAAGAAAAACAATTTAATGAATACTTCAATGAAACCACAAATACTTTGCATTAGATTATCAATGTATGCACAATGTAAATGACAGAAGAACTCAATTTATGTAATTTTGAACAATATATTAAAGATTGGGCTTGAGGCTGACTAGGTGGCCTAGTCAGTCACTAGGCTGACTCCAGTAGCCCAGATCAGGTGATTCTGGATCTATATGGAAGCTCATGGGTTTCATTCACTGGTCAAAATGTGCATGTTGGGCAGATGTATCCTTGATCCTGGCTGGCTAAAAGGTCTGGAAGGATGGGGGTGGGACATCACTGCATAAGACCCTGTCAAATGGACTGGTCTTTCTTTCTCTTTATTCCTCATGCTCATTAAAGAAATAAACAAAACTTAAAGAAAAAAAAAAAGATAGGGTTGAGAGTTAGGAATGTGGGTGGATGGTGATTTAGCTGAGCACTATAGAACCCACCATAGAGGGTAAAGAAAGCTTCTCTACGTGCTAAGGTTGGATGCTAGTCATTCCTTACCTTATTGCCATAAATATGATGTTTCCCAATTTGCTTCCCTTCACCTAATCCTTGTGGGAGATGAAGGGTAGAGTAATATTGATTGCAAAACAAATACTATCACATTAATTCCATTTGTGTGTCATTATTTCTGCAGCTTAGTAATGAACCAGCAATAAGAGATGCCAAGATTTATTTACAACACTAGACTACTAAACCAGCAGAAGTATGAGCATCCAGGTGGGTTCACCTTTACAAAAGGGTTGTTCAGCTATGCTCCTGTTTTTCTGCACTTTATATAGGCAGATGCATTCAGTCTTCACTATACATCAGAAGTCCCTGACAAGTATTTTTCAAATACATTACCAGAGCCCTGACCACAAAGATAAGCTATCCATTGGTCACTGATGAGTCCTAGATATTTCTAGAAAATGTTCGGATGATTCTAACTCCTAAGGCTGAGAACACTGATTCGGTGTTAAAATTATGTATATCCACATTTAAGACATTTATGTCTTACTCTTTTTTGTTTAAACAAGTTCTATAATTTTATTACATAAACCCTTAAGAAAAGTCTAAACGTATTAAGACAACTCAGGACAAAATTAGCATTATATTTTTAAGTGCAATATTCCATTTTTCCTCACTGTTCTCCTGACTCTTGGGAGCAGCACTGGGTTCTGAATCCCAATTGTTGAAGAGCAAGTTACAAATACCAATAATCAAACCCCGCTTAGAAATTTCAGAGAGGGGAGTATGGTCTAAAACTCAGCCAATTCAGGACTCCTCCCCATCATGCGCTCTCATCACTAACAGGTATCCCCAATTTATTTCAAACCTAACCATAAATAATTCAGAGAGCATAATATCCCTGGAGGCTAACCCTGGAGCCTTAATTTGTGCCCTGTAGAACCACTCTGTCCTTAAGGAAAAACATGAATTTAGCTTATACCTTGATCATTCTTTTACCTCCTCCCCAGTACCTGAAGCCTTCACCTTCCTTCATGACCTCTTTTCCTTAACTATCTTTCCAACAGAGTTGATGAAAGCCAGCCTTTCATGGTCTCTCAGAGCACATACGCACTGGAAACTCAATGTGTGCCAGGCACCCCTCAGTCCCTGATATCCTTTTCAGTCATTGTTTTGAGACACTTCTATCTTCTTTTCTCTCAAAATTTGCATTTGCCTCAAGCATTGCCTCTTCCCAGCCCTATATCTGTCACCTCTTGCCTCCAGGACCACTGCACATTATCCTTGATGATTTCAACTTCTTATGTCTCAACCCATTCTTTTCTATATCCCTTAAGTATTAATGCTGGTAATCCCAGAACTCTGACCTCAAAATAGAACCTGATCTTCTTGGCAAAAAATGGCTTTTATTTCCACTGTACTTTAGCCATAGACATCAGCATATTTTGGACTCTCACTGAGAATGGTTCTACTTTCAATTCCTATCTCTAGACATCTCTCTCCAACTTGCCACTTCCCTTCTTTCTATTGGGCTCTCTCATGGTTTTCTTCTTTAAAAAGCAAAATTTCTTCAAATAGGGACCCCTCTCTGCTGCTCCAACTCTCCCACCAAACATTTACTCTATAACCACTTGGCATCTATATGGCTAAAACAGTGAGTTGAGAAATTAAGAGTACAGTCCTACATCCTGGATTTCTGTCCTATATGTGGGACATTGTGTGATCTGGGGGGAAATAATTTCATTTCCATAGACTATATAGAAAAGGTGGACAATAAAAACTCACTTCACTATGAGAATTAAATGACCTAATGCAATTGTGCTTAGCTCAGTAACTATTGCACAGAATATTAGTACATTCTTCTTGTTGTTGATAATTAATTTTCATTATCACCTAGCTTGTCTATCCACATTCATTTGGAATTTCTCAGTTTAAATTCAACACTGACACCACACCAGTAGATCAACAAATCTCAATCCTCACCTGTTTCCAAAATTTCACCCCTGTTGGACTCACCCTGACCCTGCATTCTTCTTCTGCTTCCCTACCTACGCACTTCCTGACATTTTTTTTTCTGAGAGGTTTCTCGCTATAGGGCGCGTGTGCTCACCAGACAGAGAGAGACAGAGAGACAGAAAGCAAGAAATCACCCCCCAGGGGAGATGGTCACACCGCAATCCCTTCTCCTCCATTCTCTTCTCGGGATCTTGGGCACGCACGCACACGCGCCCGGCGTGAGTTTAACCCACCGGGTCCGGGACACAAACCATGGTCGACTACATGGGAGTCCAGCGACGTAGCCATTACGCTAACTGCTGGTCCCCCTGACATATTTTTCGCTTTAACGTTCAGAATTTCTATAGGGTCACTCATTCCCACTATTAGTTAAAACTATAAATTGTATTTACTTATTATTCTAGTTCCAATTTTGCATTTCCAACTCTCTCTTGGGATATCCTTATATAATTAAATTGTAAAAGCTCAAGTAAAATGTATGCAACAGAATTTATCTCATTTTTACACAGTTGTTCTTCCTCGACAAATCACAGAACCCTCACCCTACCTCTAGGCTCATACCATCTATTTTTCTATCTCCCTCTTTCCTAGCCACACATCCACAAACTCCATTAACACCATCTCCCTCCCATTAGCTGATGACTTTTCTTATTCAGTACCCAGTATCTGACTCAAGCAGGCTTTCTGATCCATCTACCATATGACTTTCACACTGACCAAGAACTACAGCTGCAGAGAAACTACTCTGAAATTATGAATATCACAGTCATGAGTAACTTTCACATAAAAGGCACTGCATCTAATTCCAAATGCTGTAAACCTAGTTTTATTACTGTATTTCCAAACATCAGAGTTGTTTGGTTTCAATACAGGTCAGATAATCTACTTTTTTGTTTTCAACTTAATACAAAGAATTTCCAAACTTTTAACCATTTGCGTTTACTTTTCTCCCTCTGTGAGTGCCAAATTAGTTCAATTTCAGTTAATTTTCAAGTGCTGACAGACAAGGCTATTCTCAGAAGTAAGTAGAGAAATTGCATAGCTAAATTTGATTTTGAGGAACAGAAAATTTAAGGGACAAAAAAATTGCTGACCCAGGCTCATGGGCAATGAAATGTCACATTCCAAGTGTATTTCTCCTGTGATGATGATTGTATTTGAAGAAATAGTCTGAAAGCAATGCCAAATAATAGTGGATTGTTTAAATTACTCGGGGGTGACTCGCTCAGAAGCAGAGGGAAAGCAGGGATATCTGGTCTCAACTCCCTAACTAAGCCCCCTGCCCACCCTAGGATAGGATAGGAGGGGCTATCTATCCTGAAGATCACCACCTCAATTCCTGCAGTTGCGGAGTTAGAAACACCTAGTCACATAGCAACCAGAGAGGTTTGGTTACAAAGGAGCCAAACATCTGAACACAGTGAGGCTCTGCAGAAATTCTCTTGCTATACTCAGCCCAGCAAAAAAAAAAAAAAGAAAAAAAAACTTCTCTCTGTAAATCTGAACCCAAAATTTCCACTGCGAATACCATAATCCCACCCTCAGTTGAAGAGGGAAACTGGCACAGAGCTAATTAACATCAAAGGGAAGCACACATGTAGATTTGGAGAAATCTACTCCAAAGAAGTAGGAAGAAATGAATTCATCACTAAATGCCTTAACATCACAGCAGAGCCTCAAGAAATATGAGATAACCAGGAAATACTCCTCCCACCCCCCAAAAAAACACAAGAACTCCTCACTGATGATGGATAAAACAAGAAATCATAGAAATGGCAGAAAAAGAATTCAGAATATTTATCATAACTATACTCAATGAGATGCAAGAGAACACAGACAACTAATTTCAAGAGATGAGAAGATCTTTCCATTACTTGGAAGAAACTCCATAAAGAGACACCTGAAAAAGAATCAAACATAACTTTCAGAGATAAAGATTATGATGCAGGAAGGCAACCCCCCCCCCTTTAAAGTATTAATAACAGATTAGATCATGCATAAGAATGCCTGGGGACCAGCAGATGGTGAAATGTTTACATTGCTGGAATCCCACATAGTCAACTACAGTTAGAGTCCCAGACCCATCAACTTGAAACTTACACCAGGCAGGTGTGCATGAGTGCCCAAACACCCTAGAGGAGAACGGAGGAGAGAGGATTGTGGTATGGCCATTCCCCCAGGAGATGATTTCTTGCTTTCTGTCTCTCTCTCTTTGTTCTGTCTCTCTGGTAAGCACACATGCCCTAGAGCAAAATCTATTACATGTATATAATATACATATACATGTGTGCCAGCCTGGGGGGACAGTTGAACAGGTTTCCTGAGTGAAGGAGTGAGAGCCGGGACAAGTGGCGTAGTGTTACAGCACGGAGATGACAGTGTCGTCCGTTTATTGTGGGCAGCATGGTACAGCACAGAGACGACACAGTGTCACAGCTCTTAAGGGTCGCGTCGTCTACCGTGAGCAGCATGGAGATGACGCAGTGTCACAGCTCTTAAGGGTCGCGTCGTCTACTGTGAGCAGCACAGAGACAACGCGGTGTCACAGCTCTTCAGGGTCTCCCAGGTCGTCTGGAGACTGTGTGGTGTTTCAGCTCTTCAGGATCTTCAGTCATCGTCTTCCTGGTCATCGTTGTCTTCCTGGTCGTCGTCATCGTCTTCCTGGTTGTCTGTGTCGTCTGTCGATTATGGGCCAGAGTTCATGCTTATATACACATTGGTGGGCCGTGATTGGTTGAATGAAGGATAGCAAAAGGTAGGTTATGATTGGTTGCTTTGTGGACCAATCATGAGGTGCCAGATATGCAAATTTGAGGGATTCTAGTGGCCAATCAGAGCAAGGTTTCAAAGGTCAGGTTTTTTTGAAGGGAACCAATCATGGTAATTGTTTGCTCCCTGAGAAACCTTGGCAGACTCACCGGTGCGCAGCCTTCCACATATATGTATATGTGTATATATGTATACATACATATATGTATATATGTATATATATGTGTGTACATATACGTGTATATATGTATATATTTTTTAGATATATAGATATGTGTGTGTGTGTGTGTGTATACATATTGAAGACAAAACTCTGACTCAGTCCAAGCAACAAAGAAAAATAGAAAAATAATCACTAAAAATGAGGACAACCTACAGAAAATCCCAAACATTTTAAGGACCAGCAGTTGGCGTAATGGCTATGTCACTGGACTCCCATGTAGTCAACCACAGTTCAAGTACCAGACCCGGTGGCTTAAACTCATGCCGAGCATACATACGTGCATACCCAAGATCCCGAGAGGAGAATGGAAGAGAAGGGATTGCGGCATGGCCATCCCCCCAGGCGAGTGATTCCTCGCTTTCTGTTTCTCCATCTCTCTCTGTCTGGCGAGCACACGTTGCCTATAGCAAAAACCTCTAAAAAAGGAAAAAAGAAAATCCCAAACATTCTCTAACAGCCAAATATTCACATAATGAGTATTCCAGAAGGCAAAGATATGTAAAGGCTTAGAAAATCTCTTTCATGATATATTAGTTGAAAACTTTCAAAATTTAAAGACACATACAGAAATCTAAACCCAGGAAATACAAAGACCATCAAGTAGGTTTAACATAAGATGATTCTTTCCAAGGTACATCATAGCCAAACTAGTAAAAATCAAAGACAAAGACAATATCCTAAACATGACTAGAGCAAAATGCCAAGTTCCTTACAAAGATTACCCCCATTAGACTAACATCAGAACTCTCAACTGAAACAATGCAGGTAAATAAAATATGGGAAGACATATTTAAAAACCTTAAAGAAAAAAAATTTCAGCCAAGACTACTATACCCAACAAGATTATCCTTCAAATGAGAAGAAGAAATAAAATCATTCTTAGATATATAATGAAAGAATTCACAAAAAGTAGGTCAACCCTTCAGGAAATACTTAAGGGAATACTATGGGAAAACTAAAGAGAAATAAACAGAAGCAAGAGAACACAAAATGACTGCGGGGGTAGGGGGAGAGTAATTAAATGACAGGGCTAGGTCCACACACATTAATAGTAACCTTAAATGTTAATGGATTAAATTCCCTAACTAAAACACACATAGTGGCTCAAAGATGAAAAAAATGAAACTCTCTACCTATTGCTTATAAGAAATATATCTCTAAGACAAATATATACATGGACTGAAACTGAAGGGCTAGAAAAAGTTGTTTGATGCAAACTGAAATGAAAAAGGCAGGAGTCTTAATATTTATATCAGAAAAAATAGGCTTTAGGATAAAAAGAATAAAAAGAGACAAAGACAATACATAGTTTAAAAATTGATTCAACAAGAAGGTATAACAATCATAAATATTTTTACATCTCATGCCAGGGCACCCAAGTATGTAAAAGAAAGACTCCTAGATCCAAAGAGAGATATAGACTGCAATGGACTAATTTGGGGGGATTTCATCACTCCACTGTAACCAGTGGACAGGTCATCTAGACAAAGTAAACAGAGTCATAGGCATTAATTGGTACCATAAGCCAATGGACCTGACATAGATATAGTATTCCATGATGCAGCACCTAGAAAATGTAGTTTTTTCTCTTCTCACATGGAACATTTTCAGATGTGTGTACATACTCAGAGTCCTGACAGGATTGATAAATGAAGGAAAAAGGATTAAAAGGATTGGGGTGTCACTGGGATCCATGATGATTAGAATAGTCCTTTTTCTTTCTTTCTCTGTCTCTCTAACATATACAAATATCTTTTGACCAAAAAAAAAGAAAGTTATTTTTAAAAAAAGCAATTCCTGGAGCCACAAGATGGCATAGCAGTTATATCACTGGACTCCCATGTGATCGACTATAGTTCGAGTTCCAGACTTGGCGACTTGAAGTTCATATCAGGCCTATGTGCATGCATGCCCAAAATCCTGGGAGGGAAAAGGAGGAAAAGGAATTGTGTCATAGCCATCTTTCTGGGGGTGGGGGGAATTTCTCAGTTTCCCTCACCGTCTCTGTCTCTCTATCTCTCTAGCTAGCACATATGCCCTAAGGCAAAAACTTCTTCAAAAAAAATAAGGTAATTCCTATAGATTTAAATATAGTCTTTATTGGTCACAATTTAAAGTTAATATAAATTAGGTTATTTGATCTTTGTGGAACACACACTTTGATGGACTCTTGAAGAGGAGCTGAGTTTCTGAAGACACTAATACTAAGGGAAATATAGCCACCAGTGACTTGGCTAATAAAAAATAAATAAAAAAGATAAAAATACCAGCTTCCCCATTTAATAATTTGGCCTGGAAAGAGCCTGCCACCAAAACAACTGACCTTAAAGAAATGCAAAATCAGAGGTCTCTGGTGAACATCATGTTATTCTCTCAACTTCCATGAAACTCTACCTGCATAATGAAATAGGTCATGATAATTCCCAGGGAAATCAAATTTATATATTTTCCACTAGCACATTCCTTGAGAAATTTAAAGGTCTCAAAACTTGGTCATGCACACTGTACCACAATTCTTCAATTTCTCATGAGGAACATATTATTTGACAATTTCAAGCCAAATTGAAAATAACCATGTTTAAAGTAAACAGATTTTTAAATGAAAATCTAGAATTCCCTAACATGTCAAATATCATGTATAATCCCACGAGCTATTTTCTGTTATACAACTTCAATATGAAATTTGACCCTGTTCTTGCCTATTGTAGAGAGGAAATAAACTGATGTACTTCATCAATGCTAAAGCAAAACTTTTGGAGAAACTTTTCAAACAGGAATTATTGGTTCCAATTCCTTTCCATTGATCAGGTCTTGCTATATCATTCTGACACAAGCAGCATTCATTTCACTAACTTAATACTTCCATAAGTTTCATAGTAGAAATACAAATTAAATAATGGTTCTAGAATAAACCTTAAAGTCTTCTAAAGTCATGTGACTCTGGGGGAAGGGGGAAACAACCTACTACTACTAGAAAAAACTTCTTTTAAAATCCAAACATTGGGAAAAAAAATAAATAAATAAAAAGCCATGTGTTTGACCTACCTACATGCTTGAACAATAATGAGCAAGGACCTGTTTATTTCCCAAACATTACATTCCTTCAAAATGAAAAACCAAGCCAAAACAACAAAAACAACCCACAGGTATATTTTTAAAACAGTACAGAGAGATCCTAGGACAGAGTGTCCATGTGAGTGAGCCACAGTGAATGGATTTATATGGGAATAGAATGCAGTTAATTCCATAGCACACAAATAGCATTCAGTCCTTCATACTTAGTGACGGCAACTTCAGGTGAATTGGTGGAGGATGGTTGTTTTACATTCTGTTTTCATTCCCTCTTACAGCCATGTGGCAGCTTTTTAAATTGATCGTGGCTTTTAATTCTTGAACCAGAAACCAGAGTCCAAGGTAATTGGCACATCTGTCAAATTCAAGAACTAAATACCTAAGATCACCAGACTGTTTACTATGTTTGCTGAGAATCGCTAAATCTGGACTATCAATACAATTATAAATAAGCTTTCCCTTTTAAAAAATCCAAGAAATTTGGCCTTTACTTGCAAGAGAAGACAGAAGTACTAAAGTTAACATCTCTTTGTTAACTTTTTAAGATAAAATTGAAAACACAATTTCCCTTAGGTCTGAATCACCCTGGTTCCACCTTCTCTTCATGTCTTTTGGGCTAACAGTGCCTCTATCTTCTTCTCTGCTTCCACTTTCTCTTCATTCTCATCCACTCTACATTGTTGCCGTACAAAATCTCTACGATGCCTCTTTAGCATTTTGGTCACTTGACTTTTTCTTAAATAGGTTAAGACTGTGGGTTTCCACTACTTATTCAAGATACACCCTTCCAAGTAACTCCCTGCTTTTTTGTCTATAATAATGCCCATCACTAACTAGCATCCTATTCCCCACATAGATACTGGAGCATGTCTACAAGAAATAATTCACTATGCTAGTTTTGTGATGGCTTTATGTAGAGGTAGGTGGACAATGTACGTGGCACAAATGTAGTGCAAATGGTAGATGGGCTGTGTGTGAAGTGGCCTTCCTTGAAGCAGAGTGAGGCTGAGAGCTATCAAAAATATCTAAAATAAACCCAAACACCAAGAAGAGAAATTACATAGATGACTGACTTACTGTATTAGCTTCCTCAATACATTTTTTTTCAAGATAAACCATTTCAGTTCATTACATTTTAAACAACAAAAGAGAAATAGGAAAAAGTTTTACTTTATTTTATACATACTATCGCTATAGCTTGTACAGTGAATTTACCAACATGAATACACTTCACACCAGTCCATTTGAAGATGCAATAAATGTTATCAATGGATTTTCATCCATTTCTGTGTCTTACCTATTTTTCTCCTTGATTTCTCACACTTTCTCCCTTCTCCCATCCTCTTTTTTCTAATTTTTTTATTTAAATGTATTTATTTGCATTCATTCACTGTACATCATTGCAGCATACAAAATGAGATTTTCCATCCAGAGTACACTGTATATTGTCTCAATCAAGCACATCAACAAACATGTTATTGTCAGCAAATAATTTTCCGTTTCTTGTTTTCTATATGTTTTGCTTTTTTTCCCCCATCCTTGATTCCCTATCTCTTACCCTCTGCCATCTTCCACTCTCTTCCCACACTGTCTCTGGTATCTATGTTTGCTTTCTATACTGTTTCCCCCCCACATTTTATTGAATTACTAAAGACCTTAATTAATCTAAATATTTTCATAGCAAATACAGCTGATATATGCATTTCTATGAACACAAGTCTAACTTGAGGCATCCTATAAAGTAGCACCAAGTTGGGGCTATATATCTTACTGCAGTCATTGAATAGA
>NW_006203862.1:890297-910487 GCF_000334495.1 Tupaia belangeri chinensis
TGGGACTGGATCTTCGAATGCCTCTCTAGGTTTGGAAAGTTTTCTTGCAGGATTTCATGGAATAGATTGTCAATGCCCTTATGGGTCTCTTCACCTTCTGGAATGCCAATCCAGATGTTTGGACATTTGATGGTTTCTAGTATTTCTCATATATTATTCTCAAATTTTGGGGCCATTTTCTCAGTCTTTGTCGTGGATTTTTCTAGGCCAGAAATTCTCTCTTCTACATCTGAGATTCTATTTTCTGTATGATCTAGTCTGCTTTTAATACTTTCAAGAGAGATTTTGACTTCTTGTATTATAGACTTTATCTCTAATAATTCCATTTGAGTCTTTTGTAAAGTGTGTAATTCCTCTTTTAGATCTTGCCAGAATTTCCTCATCTCCTGGAACTCGACAACTTCTTTCTCCTTTCTCTTTAGCAGTTCATTGTCTCTCTTCTCTTCCATCTCTGTTAGCTTCGACATTATGAATACTCTAAATTCCTTATCAGACATTTCCATGATTTTCACTGAGCTGCTTGCGGATGAAGAAGAGTTACTCTTTTCCATTGGGGGAGAGATATTTTCTTGCTTTTCCATATTTCTTGTGATCTAGCAGTGATTTCTTGTCATCTGATGGATGGTGTGTTTTTTTCAAATTCTTGAAGTTCAGTCTGAATGTTCAGGAGCAAGCAGACAGAGGTGATCTAGAATCTCTTTGCCATTCTGTTGTGATTGCTGGTGCAGCAGATTCAATAGATATTGAGGAATGTTTTAACCCTAATAGTATGTGGATGTTTAGCTACAGTTCCCTTTGATCCAATTCACAATAGCCATGCGGAATCTTCTGAAGGCCTGGCCTCTCCTGCCTCAGTGGGAGGACCAGAGAGGATTATTAACAAGATAAAAGGTGGAGCTGAGAGCAAGAGAAAAACTTTACCATGCTAGCTTGTTTGCTGGAGGCTGAATTATCAGTAGAAAATCTTCATTTCTCATGTGCCCTGAAATACCTAGTTCACAGTAGCCATGCGGAATCTTCTTCTGTCTCCCATCCTCTTTACACACTGTCACCAGTATCTAAAACCATTTTCCATGATTCTATATTCCCTAATCTTTCAGTTTCCACCATAGAGTGAGGACAGTTGATATATATTAAGTAGAGACATACAATATCTCTCTTTCATAGTCTGACTTGCTTCACTTAGCAGTAAATCTTCTGTATTCACCCACTTGTTTTTTATGGCTGAGAAATATCCCATAGGTATATGTGCCACACTTTTTCAATACATTCGTCTGCAAAAGTATTATTAATTTAAGACATTGATCTTTGCAGTTACTGCCAAGCAATGATTATCTCTTGGGACAACTGGTACAAATGTAAAAGGACCATGGATAAGAGAAAGTCTTGAGACAAGAATTGGAAGTATCTGGGAAACCCTGCTTCCCATTCTAAGATTGGCCCCCACCACACACATACAACCCTTATGTGGAGGTAACAAAAAATACTATGTTCTGAGGATGAGCATGCGAGACTTCTCCTGGGGATCAGAGGGCTGCACATGAAAAGCACGGATCATTGGTGATGTCTCCAATGTCTCCAATAACAAACTGGTCTGTACCAAGACCAGGTGAAGAATCACATTATGTTCATTGACAGTACACTGTATGGACAATGGTACAAGTCTCTCTTCACACTGCTGCCTCAGCTGCACAAAGAGGTCCAAGTTGACTTGTGAAAAAGCAATGATTTTAAATACAAAATAAATAAAGAAAATTCAGAGCCATTATTATGAGAGGAAAAAGAATGCCCAAATCAGAATTCTTCTGGAAGGGCAGTTCTCACAATGTGAGCTTCTTGTGTACACTGAATCAAGACCAGGCCAGTGTGGCTGCGCAGATGGCCATGTGCTGGAGGGCAAGGAGCTGAAGCTCTCTCTAAGGGAAATTAAGGCTGTGAAGGCAAATAAATCCTCCTCCTTCGCATCTTAGCTCATAGTCCAAAAAAATTAAGACATTATTTTTACTTGAGAACAACTACAAATACATTGTAAGGTATTTAAAATGGAAAATTCTCTTCATTTTTTTTTTAAGATGAAGTGAGAACATTTTTTTTGAGAGATTTTTGCTATAGGGCGCGTGCGCTCGCCAGACAGACAGAGAGAGACATAGAGACAGAAAGCGATAAATCACCCCCCAGGGGGGATGGTCACGCCGCAATCCCTTCTCCTCCATTCTCCTCTCGGGATCTTGGGCATGCACGCACACGCGCCCGGCGTGAGTTTTAAGCCACTGGGTCCAGGACGTGAACCCACGATCGACTACATGGGAGTCCAGTGACATAGCCATTACGCTAACTGCTGGTTCCCAGTGAGAACATTTTTTAAAAATTTCTAACTTGGAGAAGACAGTATTAGGCTAAACCAAAGTCTTTTGGTAATACTCTCACTCACTCCTCTGATGTAACACTGCAAGGAGGTAGCACTGGATCTAAAGATTTCTGGATACTAGAGGAAAAAGAGTGCTATGTTAGTAAAACTCTCTGCATACATTGGTTGAAAATTTAATGTCTTAAGACTATATCCTATAGTTCATACTGAACAGACATAAATGGACCTAATCTTCCTCATCTTACATATTTCATGTCTCCTTTCCTATTCATGTCTTATCTATGTCAAGTCAGCAAAAAACTAAGGGATGATGATGGTAATAGTGATAGATAGATTCCTACCTTTCTGGATCTTAGAGCATTGTGATATACATTATCCAATTATATAAATAAAGACCATGTCAGATTTAAAGAGGAGAAATTTTATCCCTAATGCGTTATACAAATGTGGAAACTGAGGGAGAGAAAGATTAGGTCACACATCCATAGTGATGATGTTTATGTGATTCCAAAGCTGCTGCCCTTTCATGCTAAGACATTGTCTACAACTCTTCTGTCCTTTGTTTTCTCAATATGCTCAGCTTATATAAAAGAACATGGTTTACAGATGTTTTGAGACTGGTCTCGTGTAATTTCATATTTTGTCCCTAATTATACTGTGACACTTGGGTGACAATTTCAGATATTACATTGCTCAATTTTATACCTTCTGTTGTCATAGTCATTACTTTAAAAAAATTGCCTTAGATCTTAAAATCAGTTGCCAGGGAAACAAGCAAACAACTTAGTCATAAATCTATAAATAAATTCACTGCCCTTGAAGAAGAGGGAGAGAAGTAAAAAAGAAATAAAGAGGGTAAGGAAGAAGAAAGGGCACAGAAGGATGAAGAGGAGAAGGCATATAGGAACCACTACAACCCGTTCCTACCTGTCTTAGCTAGAAAAGTCTCAAATACTTTAAGGTAATGGAAGAAACTTAGTTCAGAAAAACATTTACTGCATTTAGGGAGGGGCTTGTTGGTTCTTCATTCACAGAAAGGTTATGAATAAAGGCCAAAAAGATGCACAGAGTGTTGAGAAAAAGTTGAGTTAAACTATAGTAAACACTGCTGATTGGTTGATCAAATTTATCTTCTGGTGGCATGATGGTTAATGGCAAAATATTTGGACAATGGTGAAAATTCTTTAATAGTTACTAAATCAATTAATGATGTATAAATGGTAAATCTGCTGAGGAAAAGATGCTAAGTATCATTAGCCATTAGGTATGCAAGTTAGAGCCATATGAGATGTTGACACACACATATTGGAATGGCAGCAATGAAAAATACTGAAAATACCAGGTATAGGTGAAGAGGCAGGGTAGCTGGAGCCTTACACATTGATGATGGCAATACAGAAAGTTCTGACAACTCTAGAAAAACCATTTGACCCTTTATTATACAGTTAAACATACTCAAGCATGCCATAAAGTCCTCTCCTAATTATTTATCTTAGAGAAATAAGTGCTTACATTCATGGAAGAACCTACATACTAATGGTTTTGATAGTTCTATTTATAACAGCCTAAACTTGGAAACAACCAAGTGTTCCTCAGTGGGAAAATGGCTAAACAAACAGTGGAACGCCCATCCAATGGAACACCAACTCAGCAACAAAGGAACAGAGACTTGATGTATTGAGTCTTGCCATGACTTGGAAAGATCTCAAAGGCATTATGCTGTGTGAAAAAAGTGAAACACAGAAGGTTACATGTGACATGATTCTGTTAATATGACATTCTCAAAAAGACATATTAATAACTATAGTTTTGGATAACAAAGCAGTGCTTGCCAAGAGTTAGGAGGCAGGAGAAGATACAACTTTAAAAGGGCAGGTTTTTAAACTTCACATTTTTTACCCACAAGGGAGATTTTGACATGATTGATCTGTGTTTTAATTATAGTGGTTTTTATATGAATCTATACATGATTAAAATTTATAAACATGTACATAAGAAAGTGGATTGTTTCTTAAAATTAAAAATAAAACACAATCGCTGGGGATATTAATTCAATAGTTTATTTTGTAGCAGAGTTGTCAGGAACAAACTAAAATGATTCAGCACAATAGGTGTGTCTATTAGCAAGTAACAGTGCATAAAAAGGGACAGTTCAGTGGGAAGAATTTTTAATTTTTAAACATTTTTATAATTAACATATATCAGGAGCTGGACAGTAATGCAGCAGTAAAATGCAATGCTCTGTGAGGCTGATCTACATAGGAAGGTTCTGGGTTCACATCCAGAGACTTCCCTGAGTACATGGGGCATGTGCATCCCAGGATCTGGGGCTAGCTGAAGCTGGCTGTAGATCCTGACAAATTGGGGTGATGGGTGATGGGGAGGGGATCTTTGTCAAGGGTCTTTCTCTTTCTCTCTCCCTCTCTCTCTCTCTCTCATGCATATGCATGTGCTCTCTATGACGAATAGAGAATAAATAAAACTTGTAAACTAATCAAGTTTATTTAGAAAAACAGTTTTTTGGAGAAAAGTATTCACCTGAAATTACCTCAAGAAATATATAACATGTTAATAACTGAATAATAGTTCATGAGTAAATAAAATAAATACATATAGGAATTATCTCATACACATGATGTCAAATATGTGTGTTTAGAGTGAAACGAACAAGGTAGTAGTATAGGGGTTTCAGTACTTGACGGGGCCGTGCAGACAACACAAGCTGGTAAAGAGGCTGCCTCCCATGTCTAAAGGCAAGGCCTGGACTGGGAAGAAACTGCGAGGCAAGGCCCCTTGTGTCGCTGTACTGGCCTGCACTCAACTTCTCTGCGATGAGCTTTACTGTTATTATGGTACCCTGCAAGGTTAAAATATCACCCCCAACCATTACAGTAAAGCCAATTAGTGATCTTGTAGGAATGTGGTCTCCTAAGACTAGGGCCAGGAAGTTTGAGACTCCCTCACCTGTCTGTTTTGAGCCAAAATTAACATATGTTAGGTCAAATTAGTATAAGCCAAATTAGCGTTAGTAGCATATGAAAGCTAAGTTAGTTTAAGGCTAGTTTTATGTAAATACCCCTAAAGCTACAGGCCAAAGTTAACTCATGCTAGGCAAAGTCAGCATATTCACCACATAACAGGGACTCAGAGATAAGACAAAAGAACTCACTAATTGACAGACTCAGCAAATAAAATACAGAAACCCGTGGGTTTATAAAGAAAGGAAAAGCCTGACTGGTGAAAACAGGATGAACAAACCTGAAGGCTCTAGGGAAACAATAGACTCACCCTCTTTTGTTGTAATATAGATAGTCCATATATTAACTGTATCTTTACTTAAAAAGGGAAGATTTCTCTCTAGGCCTTTGTAACCAGCAATGTTGCCGCCCTGGCCCAAGACCAAAGTTATCAAGTTGACCTGGGGCTGAAGTTATGAAGCTTCCTGCAAGCCCCCTCTTCAAAAGACCCTGTCCAGTAATCAAGACTGAAGAAGAAAATGCACCAGACAAGTAGACTCCTTTGTTCTGAGAACTGTGTTTGGCTTCACCTGTTCAAACAAGACAGACATCATGTTTTATGATCATTGTTCCTATGCCTTGAGTTCTCTGTTTCATAGAGTAAATCTCCCCCCCCACTCCACTCCTGTAAGACATCCCTCAATAAATACGTATGTTTGGTGGCCGCTAGCACTGCAGTCTGGAGCTGACTCTGACTGTAGCCGGCTGAGAACATACTAAGGAGCAATGAGGTCTCAGTCTAATTTCTGTTCCTGATCACCCGTGTCACCTTCCTGTGTACAAGTCTCAACCACCCACCCCCGCAGAGGCTGGTCTCTGGCAAGTACTCATCCTCCCAACAGAAATATCAATTTGAACAGTCATCTATGCACAAAAAAATACTTTATAAGAGCTAAGGAATCCAAGTGAGAGATTATAGTATTTAGGTACATTTACAGACATAAGAAAAAAAAAAAAAAAAAAACATTAAAGAGGGTAAAAAAGTCAGGTTCACATTATCTACATTGTCCCTCCCCAAAGCCCAGGCAATTCAACATGGAGAAAGATACAATTTCACAAGAGGGAATGAGAGTGAACTGACTTTGCCACTGATCCCAGTACCAGGCTTGTATCATTGAAACCCAGTACTAGAACAGCCTTCACAGACCCCAGGCTGAGACCTATTTGAGTGCTAAGCCAGTCCTTAAGATCCCACGCACCAATACAGTCCCTGTGGACCCAAGCTTCAGGTCACTCCCACTCAGACTTAGTTGACAAGCCTATCCAGTTGGATACCAGTTTCAGGACAGCTAACATAGACCCAGGATCCAGGCCCACCCAGCGGACTCAAACTCCAGGATAGACCCCATATACATAAATAATTAGGAGGTCAGTACCCTATAAATTCAGGCACCAGACCCACTCACCTGCTGACTTAAGCAGCAGGTCAGCCTGGCAAAGGACTCTGGCAGCAAGCCCATCTGTGGACAAGCATAATGTCCCACCCCAAAATTTCTGGACTGGCATACTGGTGAAAAGGTTTCTTTTTCTTTTTCAGAAAGATTTTTCCTACAGGGTGAGTGCACTCACCACAGAGAGAGAGGGAGATACAGAGAAAAAAAATGGAGAAATCACCCCTCAGGAAAGATGGTCATGCCACAATCCCTTCTCTTCCCTCCTCTTCTCAGAATTTTGAGCACATACACACATATACAACCCAACATGAGTTTTAAGTTGCCAGGTCTGGGACTCAAATCACAGTCAGCTACATGGGAGTCCAGCAATGTAACCATTATACCATCTGCTGTCCCAAAGGGGTTTATTTTCATGATCAGTCTGTAAAGATTAGAAAAAGTGCTACTTCTTCAAATGTGCAGACACAAATACAAGGCCATGAGAATCACAAATAATCAAGGAAATTATTTGTTTCATGAGATGAACAAGAAAAAAATTTTTAATAATAATAAAAAAAACAAGCCTACAGAAAATAATGAAACACGAAGAAATGGAGAGCTAAAAACTTCCTGGTAAAAAATTCAAAATACTTATTTTAACTAAAAAAGCTCAATGACCTGCAAGAGAATACATACAGATTATGAAACAGAACTGAGAAAATAATACATGAACAAAACTGGAAGGTCAACTAAGACCATACAGAAGAATCTAATAGAAGTCTTAGAACTGGAGAATATAATGATAGAATTAGATAAAATCTATAGAGAGCCTCAACAGTAGACATGGTCCAGTAGAAGAATCAATGAGCTCAAAGATAGATCATTTGAAATCATCCAGTCAAAAACACAAAATGAAAAACAGTGAAGAAGGTCTATGACACTTGGGGATACCATCATGGGAATAAATTATACATTGCATAAGTCCCAAAAGGAACAGAGAAAAAAGGAGAAAGGGGGAGATAGCTTATTTAAAGAAATTACAACAGAAAACTTCCCAAATCTGGAGAAGAAAATAAACATTTAGATTCATGAAGCCCAAAAAAACTTAAATCTTCACTGAGACACATTATAAGAAAATTCTCAAAAGTCAATGATAAAGAATTTAGAAAGCAGCAAGATAAAAGCAACTTGCTATGTACAAGGAAATCTGTTTAGCTAAGATGAACACCATACTTCAGCCGTAAAATATTGGTTTCCTTAACCAAGAATGATGAGTTTCTGCTGAGACTTCCCCTTCCAGACTCATTTCTAATGGGTAGAGATAGCTCTGTGTCTCTTTCTCTCATTTCTGTCTGTTTCTCTCTGTCTGGCTGTGTCTCCCTGTGACTTTTAATTTTTTTAAGGTAAAGTATTCTCTGGGCTCTCAAGCCTCTCCTTTATTATATTAATTGGTGCCTTTCCTCACTCCAAGACATATTATAGCCAGATTGACCAAAACCACAGACAAAGACAAGATACTAAGATTGGCAAGAGAGAAACGACAAGTTACCTACAAAGGATATCCCATCAGGCTAACAGTGGACCTCTCATCGGAAAGAATGCAAGCAAGGAAAGAACAGAAAAATATATCCAAAGTATTAAGGGAAAAGCAATTTCAACTGAGAATACTGTACCCGGTAAGATTATCCTTCATATGGGAAGAAAAGGCAAGAACATTCTTAGATAAACAAAACCTGAAACAATTTACCAGCACCAGACCACATCTCCAAGAAGTTCTCAAGAGAGTGCTATACCAGGAAAATTAAATACAGACACACGGAAATAAGAGTTCAAAAACTAAGAAAATGGCTAACTTAATTGTAGAGACACCTATAAACTTGAATATTATATCCAGAATTTCATCAGAAAGATTGGACCACAATAGAAGATTAAGAACATGAGACTAAACTAGTGAAATAGCATTTTATGACTTTTGATGAAAACATTGCTGATTTTCTTCTAGGCTTTGTTTTCCAGTTTTAAAGATTTTTTTTCTGGAGCTGCCAGTAGGTTCATGTACCTACTACTTGAACAGAATCCTAACCTGTTTCCTGGCTTTAAGGTTTAAGTAAAGTTCCTTAGCATTTCTTTGATTTATTAAAGCTAAAACTGCTTTTGTTGAAATTTAAAAATATATTTAAAAATACTTATTTAATGACCATAGTAAGTTTTATAGCATCAGCTAGGTGCTACCCTATAGTATATTCATTCTATTCAGAGTTGCATGCCTAAAGTCAGACATGTATTCACTGATATGTACATACCAGCTAAACTTGCTAATTGAAAATAGTTAGATTACTTAAAATAAAATTTTGTGAATCAATAAAATGTGTGGGAAGAAGGAATGGAAAATAACTGGAGACAGCTAAGATAGTGTGGGAGGAGGGTGGGAAATGGCAGATGGTGAGAAATAGGGGTAAAAAATATATATATACATGTATATATATGAACTAGAAATGGAAAATTAATTACAATAACATGTATGATTAAGCCACTATGCAGTACATTTTGGATGGAAAATCACATTTTATATGCTATGGCAATGCTCAGGGAATGAATGTAAATTAATTATAGAAGAAAATTACAGTGCACTTGTAACTAGATTCTAGTTTTGCCCATAGTTTTAGCTTAAGGTATTTTGTGAATCAATAAAATGTGGGAGAGGGAAAAAAAAGGAAATCTGTTTAAAACTATATGTAGATTTCACAGAAGATATCTTACAGGCCAAGAGAGATTAGGATGATATACTGAAAGTGCTGAAATTTAAAAAAAAAATTCAACCTATATTATTACACTCATCAACACTGTCTTTCAAAAATGAAGCAGAGAAAAATACTTTACTAGAAAAAACAAAAACATGGAAGTTTATAAATATTGGACCTTTCTTATAAAAAAAATGCTAATTTTTTTATTTGAATTTATCAAATAAAAAACAATAACCACCAACATAAAAACATATCAAAGTATAAAACTCATTGTAAAGATAAGAGCATAGCAAATTTAGAATATTCTAATACCATAAAAATTGTGCATAAATTGCTTTTAACACTAATAAAAAGAAAAAAACTATATCTACAATAAATTATCAACAAATAAACAATATTTAAAAAGTACATATACAATTTAATAAAAGAATTAGTAAGAAAGAAATAAAAAAATTTTAACAGACTATTACCTAAAGAGACTGAATTAGTAACAAAAAATGCATCTCATCAAATGTAATCCCAGGACTTACTGCCTTCACTAGTAAATTTTATCAAACACTTTTAGAAGAATTAATGCCATCTTTCTCAAACACTTAAAAAAAATTGAAGAAGAAAGAATGCTTTCAAATTCTTTTTTAAAGGCCCAAGATTACCCTGATACCAAGTCAGATGAGGATATAAAAAGAAAAGAAAAATATACATCATATTGCTGATAAACATATATGAGAAATCTTCAACAAAATAGAGGAAACTAAATTTACAGCACTTTTAAAAGATCACACACTATGATAAAGTGAAATGCAAGGATGATCAAATTATGAAAATCAATAAGTATATCACATGAACAAAAGATGAAAATTATACAATCATTTCAACAGTTGAAGAAAAAGCAATTGATGAAATTCAATATCCTTTTGCAATAAAGTATCTCAACAAATTAATATAAAAGAAATGAACCTCAACATAATAAAGGCCATACATAACCATCACACAGATGATATACTCAGCAATGAAAATGCAATGTATTCTCCTCCAAGAATAGAAACAAAAGTAGGCAGGATGGCCAACTTGCCACAAAACTAGAAGTATCACACTACATGATTTCAAAGTATACTGCAAAGCAATAGTAATCAAAACAGCATAGTACTGACATTAAAAACAGATATATGGATGAGTGGAACAGGTAGAAAACCTCCAAATTAAATCCATGCATTATGGTTAACTGATCTTCAACAAAAATTTTGTCCCCAAGAAAGGATTACTTTTGTTTTTAACAGATTGAGTTGGTCTACTGTATTTTTAGTTACCAAAATAGAACTTTGGGACTTTGAATTGGTCAATATTTATGATGTGTGAAGAGCATGATACATACTATACTGAATGATCCCAGAATTGGATGTTGTGTGTACAAACAGGACCTAGAAGGACACATCCCATTGTAAGCTGTTTGTGACTGTAGATGACTTTGTTCTTTGCTTATGTTTCTACATTTCCTATAATGCATATATTAACTTTTAAAAAATGTTATTTCAAAAACCTGGGGGAAAAATGCCAAGAATATACAAGGAGAAAACAACAGGTTCTTAAACAATGGGAAAGTGGAATATCCACATGTAGAACAATGAAATTGGACACTTACCTCACACATATGTAAAAATCAACTCAAAATATATAATTAAGAATGTGACCTGATACTGTAAAATCTATTAGAAGAAAACAAAGGAAAAAAAGCTTTTTGACATAGTTTTTTTAAAAAAATATGACCCAAAAATAACAGGCAAGTAAAGCAAAGGTAGAATTACATCAAACTGCAAAATTTATGTGCACCAAAGGAAAGGAAGAGGCAACCTATAGAATGGTAAAATGCTTGCAAACCATAGATTCGAGTTAATATCCAAAATATATGAAGAATTCTAACAATTTAATAGCAAAAGAACAAATCTAATTTATAGACTGATAAAGGACCTGAACAGACAATTCTCAAGAGAAAAGATACAAAAGGCCAATAGGTACATTGAAAGGTGCTCAACATTACTAAACAGAAAAATATACATCAAAACCATAAGATATCGTTTCATACTTGCTAAAATGTAGAATGCCTAATATCAAAAAGAAAATAGAAAACAAATGTTGGCAAGTATTTGGGGCAAAAGGAACTTGTGTTGGTGCTAGTGGAAGTGTAAATTGGTACAGCAATAGTGGAAGACAGTATGAAGATTTCTCAAAAATTAAAAACAGACTTATCAGATGCTCCAGCAATCCCAATTACAGGTATATATTTTTTAATGAAACCCACATATCAAAGAGATATATATACTCCCATGTTCATTGCAGAATTATCACAACCACTATGATATGAAATCAATCTAAGTGTCCATCAATTAATGAATAAAGGAAATGTAATGTACATAAAAAATGTAATACTAGTCAGCCTTCAAAAAGGAGACAATTTTATCATTTATGGAAACATGAATGGAATCTGGAAAGCATTATGTTAAGTGCCTTAAGATCTTGTATGTGTACTCTAAAAATATCAAATTCATAAAATCAAAGAATAAAATAACAATTGTCAGGAGCTATGGGTGGGAAAGATGGAAAAATGTTCATTAAAATGTAGAAAGTTCCGGTTGTGCAACATGAATAAATTCTGGATATCTACTACACATCATAGTGTCTATAGCAACACTACATTGCACAATTAAAATTTCTTAAGGTGTAGATCTTAAATGTTCTTGTGATATACGTACACACAGAGAGATGGTAAATATGTGAAGTGACAGATTCATTAAATAGCTTAGTTATAGTCATCATTTCTCAATGTATACCTATATCAAAATATTGTATCTTAAATATACTTTTGTCAATTATACCTCAAACAAGGGAATAAAACCAAACTATGCACGTTTAGCTAAATTAGTAATGTATGATTAGACTTTTGCTAATTTCATCTATATCCCTAAAGATTCAAGTTAGCCATAAAAGTTAATTTAGTGTGTCCCTATTGGAAAAAAATGGAGAATCCCCTCACATTCAAAGTCAGATTATATCAAATATATATGCAAAGTATGTTTTTTGGGTTTTTTTTCTCATTGAAAATGGGATATATACAAGATTTTTTTCTTTTTTTCTTAACAGTGTGTCACTGATAACTTGTCAGTATAATTAGGTTGATCTTAATTTCTTAATGACTTATAATTTAACCAATAATACATTGACAAGAATTTAGATTTTTCCAGTTTTTGCCATTATAAAAAAAATGAATAAATGAAAGTTTTATGTATTATACCTTATGTAATAGTTTCCTAGGGCTATCATAACAACTTATCATAAATTTAATGCCTTAAAACAATAGAATATGTTCTCTTACAATGCTGAAGATGAGAAGTCTGAAATTGAGCTGTTGGTGTGTCATGCTCTTTCTAAAGCCTCCAGAAAAAAAACCTGCCTTGTCTCTTTCAGCTTCTAGTGGCTCCAGGCATTTGTTGGCATGTGAAGGACACTTGTTGAATTAAGAGCTCACCCCATATCATGAGGATCTTATCTACAAAGACCACTTCTCTTTTGAGAGATAGATTTTTGTTATAGGGTGTGTGTGCTCACCAGAGTAAGAGAGACAGAAAGTGATAAATCACTCCCCAGGGGGGATGGTCATACTGTATTACCTTCTCTACTCTCCTCTCAAGATTTTGGGCATGCACACTTGGGCACCTGGCATGAGTTTTAAGCCACTTTGTCCAAAACTTGAAGCATGTTCAACCATGTGGGAGTCCAGCTTTAAACACTACACCACCTGCTGGTCCCACAAAAAAACACTTTTTTTTTTTTAAGAGAGATTTTTGCCATAGGATGCATGTGCTTGCTGGAAAGACAGAGACAAAAAGTGGGAATCATCCCCCAGGGGGTATGTTCATGCCGCAATCCCTTTTCCTCTCAGGATTTTGGGTAAGCACACATACATTCCTGGTGTGAGTTTTAAGCCAGAATCTAGGACTCAAAACACAGTGGACTACATGGGAGTCCAGCAATGTAACCATTACACCATCTGCTGGTCCCTCCACAAAGACCACTTTTAAAAATAAGGTCACAGTCACAGGTTCTGGCTAGGCTTCTCTACTTTGGAAATGAGGTGGGTGATTCATTCAATCCACTACACTTTATGGGCACAAGGAACCTGTAAGATTTTGTTAAATGGCAAAACTAGGGCTAGCATGTGGGAGTGAAGGGTTAAGCTACTGGATCCCACATGATCAACTGTGTGATTTGAATCCCAGACCCCACGACTTGAAATCATGCCAAGTGCACATGTGTGTACATAACCAAAATTCCAAGAGAAGAATGGAGGAGAAGGGATTGTGGTGTGGCCATCCACCCATGGTGGGGGGGGGGGCGAGTGACTTCTCTCTTTCTCTCCCCTTTTCTTGCCTCTCCTTCTGTCTCTGTCAAATGCACACACCAGATAGCAAAAAAAAAAAAAAAAAAAAGGCATAACTAAATAAGGTACTTAAATTCAAATTGTGATAGTTATTTCACCTCACCCTGCATATTACTGATATTGTTTGTATTTGCTAATGAAATAAGTTAAAATGATACCTTGTCTTAATCTGTCCATCTTTGATAACAAGAAAAAAACACCTTTTCTTTTTTTGAGAGGTTTTCGCTATAGGGTGCGCGCACTCACCAGACAGACTGAGGGAGACATAGAGACAGAAAGCGAGAAATCACCCCCCAGATGTGGGATGGTCACGCCACAATCCCTTCTCCTCCATTCTCCTCTTGGGATCTTGGGCACGCACACACACGCGCCTGGCATGAGTTTTAAGCCACCGGGTCCGGGACGCGAACCGCAGTCGACTACGTGGGAGTCCAGCAAGATAGCCATTACGCTAACTGCTGGTTCCCAAAAAAACACCTTTTTGTATGCTTATTGCTATTTCCTCAATATGTATGTATGTATGAAGCTATATATAGATATAAATAGAAATAGACATACCTATCTATATATATCTATCTCATGTCCTTTTGTCATGTCTTTAATCTGATATTTCTTTTAATTTTAGTCATTTTATTCATTAATTAGTGATGGCTTTGGTTGCCAAGATTTGGATATATGAAATTGAGAGAAGTGAGTATTGTTAAACCTGACTTCTCCTTCCTTTGGAGGCTGTGTGTATGAACAATTCAGGTCTGGAGTTTGTGTGGGGAGCTACAGTTATCCACTGTAGGAACCCAGGTCAGGCCTCTAGTCATGAAAGCTAGAACTACAGATGGTTTGTCTGCTTGTTTTTTTTTTTGTCCAGCTTAGGTAAGGCTCTAGTCAATGGTCCATTTCCACTAAGCACTGTAACACATGAGCTAAAAAACAGACTGTAAGTCAAACATACCTTTAAGAAAATAATATACCAGTTCCTCACTTTGGTGTTTGGATAAGTCAAAATTGCATAATTTGCTTCCTCATTTACAAAATGAGAAATATATTTTAAAAAACAAGATGCTGAAAGCCCCTTGTACCCATTTTCCTGCAGAGAATGCTCTCCACTGTCACCTGATCAAATGTCAGCTCCTGAGAAAGACTTTCCTAAAGATCTCTTACATAGTTACCGTTTCCTCTCTCACTTCTATCAATCTCTTTCTTCACTCTGCTCTTTTTCCACTTACTCTTTTTTTTTTTTTTTGGAGAGGTTTTTTTGCTATAGGGCACGTGCGCTCGCCAGACAGACAGAGAGAGACAGAGAGAGACATAGAGACAGAAAGCGATAAATCACCCCCCAGGGGGGATGGTCACGCCGCAATCCCTTCTCCTCCATTCTCCTCTCGGGATCTTGGGCACGCACGCACATGCACCCGGCGTGAGTTTTAAGCCAGCGGGTCCGGGACACGAACTGCGGTCGACTACGTGGGAGTCCAGCGACATAGCCATTATGCTAACTGCTGGTTCCCTTTCCACTTACTCTTAATTGAAACTATACCTTGTTTATCCATTTGTTGAATGGATTATCATCGGCCCTTGCATCACCAACCATTCTAATGTTGGTCCCATAAAGACTGATCTAGTTGATTCTGTCCTTTCCTATATCTTTTTTTTTTTTCATTATTTTGGAGAGGTTTTTGCTACAGGGCACGTGCACTCACCAGAGAGACAGAAAATGAGGAATCACCCCTCGGGGGAATGGCCACACCGCAATCCCTTCTCCTCTGCTCTTCTCTCGAGATCTTGGGCATGCATGCACATGCACCCAGTGTGAGTTTAAGCCACTGGGTCCAGAATTCAAACCGCAGTCGACTACATGGGAGTCCAGTGACATAGGCATTAGGCCAACTACTAGTCCCACTTTCCTATATCTTTAGCACCTAGACATTATGGTTTGGATAATGGCTTGTTCCCTAAATGTTTCTGTTTGGGAATTTGGTTCTGGTGGGAAGTGATTGCATTATGGTGTTTGGAGCATGGAGACACTAGCCTCACAAATGGATTAATTCTGTCTATTGAGAGACTTAGTTCTAGCTTCCATAAGGCATGTGAGAGTGGATTGTTGTAAGAAATCTATAGGCAGCTCTCTCTTTCTCATTCATTCTCCCTCCCTCCCTCCCTCTCTCTCTCTCTCTCTCCCCCGTCCCCGCCACCTCCCTCCCCACATGCCTACCACCCTCCCTACTCCAGTCAGCTATGATGTTACATAGGCCAGCCTGATGTCAGCTCCATACTTTCAGACTTTCTAACCAGAATCATGAACTGAATAAACCTCTGTTCTTTATGATCACTCAGTCTCAAGCATTTCTGTTAGCAACACAATAATAGTAAAAGATGGTAGTCCCCAATGTTTTTGGCACCAGGGTAAATTATGGAAGGTAATTTTTCCGTGTACTAGTCGGGGGCAGGGGAGGAAGAGTTATAAGAGAGCACAGCCTACAATAGACCCCTCACACACACAGTTAACAATAGGGTTCACACTCCTATGAGGATTGAATGCCACTATTGATCTGACAGGAGGTGGAACTCAGGCAATATTGTGTGCAATGGGGAATGACTGTAAATACAGAAGCTTCACTTACTTGCCTGTTGCTCACATCCTACCATGCAGCCTAGTTCCTAATAGACCATGAACCAGTACTGGTCCATGGCCCAAGGGTTGAAGACCCTTAGACTAAATTGCGAGAATGATGCCTGATAGGCAGTAGATGCGCAAAGGTATTTTTAATAGATAAATGAATTACTAATAAATAAAAGTAAATAAATTTACACACATCAGGAGCTCAAAAAGGAGGCAATATCTAAAGCTCTATAATTCTGCTATATTCAACACCAAAAAAAAAGTAATTTGCTATCATATGCCTGTGCTCTCAAAGTCTCTTTCAGACCAAATGTTTGCTTAGTCATAGTCACCATCTGCTGAGCAGGCACTTTCTAATTTGTAAACACTCTAGCTATCTAAAAGTAAATAATTGTATAGTTATTGTTTGCTGTTACTCTAAAAGTAGTTAGCATTTTTACCATGGCTGAATAGCTCAGCATACAACTCATTACAACATGGAACAAGTGCAAAGAAATGGACATAATTGATAACTTGCCACATGTATAGTCATGTGTTATTCAACAACAGAAATATGTTCTGAGAAATGCATTTGTAGGCAATCATGCTGATACATGAGCGTCATAAAGTCCATATACACAAACTGAGATGGCATACACCTAGGGCTGTGAATCTATACTGCCTGTTACTGTACTGAATACTGAAGGCAATCAGGTACTGAATAGTTAACACAATGATAAGTGTCTTCATTTCTAAACATATCTAAACACAGAAAAGGTGCAGCAAAAATATGGTATAAAAGATTTTAAATTAGCACATTTATATAGGACACTTACCACAAGTGAATCTTGCAGGACAGGAAATTGTTCTGGGTAAGTCAGTGAGTGGTGAGTGAATATGAGGGCCTAGGACATTCTGCACATTATTGTAGACTTTATAAACACCATACACTTAAGCTATACTAAATTTGTTTTAAATTATTTTATGTCTTCAATTAAAATAGCCTTAGTTAACTATAATTTTTTTATTTTATGTACTTTTTAATTATTTTAACTTTTTGACTCTTTTGTAATAACTTACCTTGAAAGACAAACTGTACAACTGTAAAAATAATGTATCATATCCTTATTCTACAAGCTGTTTTTTTCTATTTAAATTTTTTATTTCACTGAGATAAAAACACACACATTAGATTAGGCCTCCACACGGTCAGGATCATCAGTATCACTGTCATTCACCTCCACAGCTTATCCCACTGCAAGGACCATGATCAAGAAAACAACACGATACTAAATCAAGAATAAGATGAAATGATGCAATCAAGAGAAGCAATTAGCATAAACTATATGAGGCTGCTGCTGGCATAACAGCATACTAGTTTACAGTAAACTTACTTTTATAGCAGCAGCACTATATGTTAAAATAACACTAAGAGTGAGCCGATGGCCTGGAGCATACGGTAGCTAGATTTCACATAAATGACTGCAAGGTTTGAGTCCCAAACCCGAAAACTCGAAAAGCACACCTGGCCTATGTGTGTGCATGCCCAAAATCCTGAAAGGAGGAATAAATGGAGAAAAAGGTATTGCAGCATGACCATGCCCCATAGAGGGTGCTTTCTCCCTTACCCTTTCTCTATCTCTCTCTAGAGAGTACATGTGACCTCTGGAAAACTTAAATAAATAAACAATAATAAAAACTATAGTAGAGTAAAAACATAAAACAGTAACATAGTCATTTATTATTAAGTATTATGTGCTGTGCATAATTGTATGTGCTATAGTTTCTTTTTCAGATAGGGCACGTGTGTTTTTTCGGAGAAAGACAGAGAAGGGAGAGTAGTGAGAAAAATCACATGGCCACACCTCAATTCCTACCCCTCCATTGTCCTCTCAGGATTTTGGACATTCATGCATGCATCTGGCATGATTTTTATTGACCAAAAGTTTCTTAGATGTGGCACTTGACTATATTACAATACATTACCCCTATGCTTTTCAACTTTATTTTATAGATTTAAAAAAAGCAGAAGAGATTGTGTAATTTCAGAGTCAAATAGATTACTATGTTGCTAATTTTCCCATGTTACTTGGTTAGGTCACGAAATAAGCCAGTATCACAATTTCACACAAGAGGCTAGTATGCATATCCACTTACTGAAAATCAAATTCACAGCTCGGCATCATACCAAAGACAATTTCCTCATTTATGATTTAGTACCACTATTTCTTTCATTCTTTACATCCAAAAGACATAATTACTTGTATTTTCAACATACCAAAGGTGTATGGTGTCTTTTGTTTTGAAAGACAGGTGAGCTCCAGCTCAGAACTGGTCTTGGCTACTAATAACTTCAGTAACATTCACCCACCTTAAATCAACATATTTATTCCTACTGAGTTATTTTATTTGTGTTTGTTTATTTTTAAATGGCAGTTCTCAGCATGATTTTCAGAAGAGAATGATTTAAAGTTCAGAAAATGTCATCACACAGTTCTACTTTCTCTAATAAATTACCTAGGAAACCAAGATGAAATTCAAACTTAAACCACTTAAATGTTTTACATGATATCAAATTACTGGAAGTAGCTATTTTCAAAGATCTTAAAAATTTTTGTTTATATATATATATATATATATATGAAATTTTTACTCAAAAATCCAATGGATGTCAAGCTTGAAAGTTATTTAAATTGACTTTATAGATATTAATTGCTATCTTGTGTTTTCCACCCCAACCGGAGGGGAAAAAAAATACACTGGCAAATTTTACTGTATTGAATTATATGACAGGACCAGGGTTTGTTGTGTATTTATGTTCAAAATCTTTGTTAATCTAATCCCCTTGTATGAAAAGTAAATGTGCTTACTTACCTGTGTGACAAAAATAACTTTATAAAAATTAATTTGTACTTGTAAATGTAAGAAAAACTGATTTGTTTGCCAAGTATTAAAAAAATCAGCATTCTAAAAGAATTGAAATGAGATAAAATACATGCTAAGAAACCACTTTGGTAATTATAAACAAAAATTAAAATGTCAAAAAGAGTGGTTTTCTGGACTTCTGAACTTCATGGATCAGTAATGTTTTTTAAGAAGTTGTAATGGAGCCAGCAGGTGGCATGGTGGTTAAGACACTAGATTCCCATATGACCAATTGCTGTTCAAATGCTGGCCCGCTGGCTTGAAAAACAGATTTGGAATGTGTGCATGCAAGAAAAATAGAGAAATGAAGAAAAAACAGATTGCAGCATGACTACTATACCCCACAGGGGTGCTTTTTCTTTCTCTCTTTCTGATGTGTACACATATTCTCTGGCGATCATAATAAAGCTCATAGTACCACCAGAAGCTGGCAAGGATGTAAAGAAATGGAAATTCTATGAACTGCTGGCGGAAATATGCAGGTGATGTAGTGGTAAAGGTGCTAGACTCCCTCAAGGCTGACTGTGGTTCAAGTCCCAGACCTAGTGGCTTGAAAATTATGCTGGGCACGTGTGTGTACATGCCCAAAATCCTAGGAGAAGAATGTAGGAGAAGGGACTGAGGCATGATCATCCCCCATGAGGGATAAGTCTCACTTTCTCTCTCAGTATACCTGTCTCTGGCTATCACATGTACCTTATGGCAAAACCCTTAAAAAAAAAAAAAAAAAAAAAA
>NW_006203862.1:917813-923576 GCF_000334495.1 Tupaia belangeri chinensis
TATATATATATGTGTGTGTGTGTGTATATATATATATATATATATATATATATATATATATGAAATTTTTACTCAAAAATCCAATGGATGTCAAGCTTGAAAGTTATTTAAATTGACTTTATAGATATTAATTGCTATCTTGTGTTTTCCACCCCAACCGGAGGGTAAAAAAAATACACTGGCAAATTTTACTGTATTGAATTATATGACAGGACCAGGGTTTGTTGTGTATTTATGTTCAAAATCTTTGTTAATCTAATCCCCTTGTATGAAAAGTAAATGTGCTTACTTACCTGTGTGACAAAAATAACTTTATAAAAATTAATTTGTACTTGTAAATGTAAGAAAAACTGATTTGTTTGCCAAGTATTAAAAAAATCAGCATTCTAAAAGAATTGAAATGAGATAAAATACATGCTAAGAAACCACTTTGGTAATTATAAACAAAAATTAAAATGTCAAAAAGAGTGGTTTTCTGGACTTCTGAACTTCATGGATCAGTAATGTTTTTTAAGAAGTTGTAATGGAGCCAGCAGGTGGCATGGTGGTTAAGACACTAGATTCCCATATGACCAATTGCTGTTCAAATGCTGGCCCGCTGGCTTGAAAAACAGATTTGGAATGTGTGCATGCAAGAAAAATAGAGAAATGAAGAAAAAACAGATTGCAGCATGACTACTATACCCCACAGGGGTGCTTTTTCTTTCCCTCTTTCTGATGTGTACACATATTCTCTGGCGATCATAATAAAGCTCATAGTACCACCAGAAGCTGGCAAGGATGTAAAGAAATGGAAATTCTATGAACTGCTGGCGGAAATATGCAGGTGATGTAGTGGTAAAGGTGCTAGACTCCCTCAAGGCTGACTGTGGTTCAAGTCCCAGACCTAGTGGCTTGAAAATTATGCTGGGCACGTGTGTGTACATGCCCAAAATCCTAGGAGAAGAATGTAGGAGAAGGGACTGAGGCATGATCATCCCCCATGAGGGATAAGTCTCACTTTCTCTCTCAGTATACCTGTCTCTGGCTATCACATGTACCTTATGGCAAAACCCTTAAAAAAAAAAAAAAAAAAAAGAACTAAAAATTGATGTACCATGTGTTCCAGCAATTACACTCTCAGGCATTTGCTACAGAGAAATGTAAACTTACTATATACAGAAAACTATACACAAATATTCATAGCAGCTTTATCTATAATATCTAAAATTGGAAATCACCCAGATACCCTTCAATGGGTAAATGGTCAAACAAACTGTGATATAGCATACCATGGAATACTACATATCACAATAAAAAGAGAGAAAGAGAGAAAGAAGGGGGAGAAGGGAGGGAGGAAGGGAGGAAGAAAAATCTAGATTTGTACACAGCAGATGAACATTAAGGAAATTATGCTGAATGAAAAAAGTCAACCTCTAAATGTTATATATTGAAAAATTATACTTACACATCAATGTTTATTATGATTTTATTCACAATTGCTAAGACATGGAACCAACCCAAATGCCCACAAACAGATATTCATTGATTGAAAAACTGTGGCACATATGCTCTATGGAATACTACTCATCCATAAAATACAACGAGACCCTGGCATTTGACAGAAAGTGGATGAATATGGAAGATTTACTGCTGAGTAAAGCAAGCCAGGCTATGAAGGAGAAACATTGTATGTCTCTGCTTAATATATACTGAGTGTCTACACTCTATGACTGAAACTGAATGACTAAAGGATATAGAAACACAGTAAATGGTTGTGAATACTAGATGTAGTATGGGAAGAAGGTGGGTGAAGGAGTAGAGTCTGAGGAAGGACATTTAGAAAAAAAATAGAGAGGCAAAGCATTAATGGGACAAAGAAATGGGGTATTATCTGTTGAAGATAACTTTATAGTATTATTATCAACTGGAATGGGAAGAAAGGTACACATGTTGGAATATTCACTTTGCAAGCTAAATAACTTGATTGATTGTATAAAAAGAACTTGAAATAAAAAAATAGTGAAATAACACTTATAGTTGTTTATGACATCATTCATAAATACAGATGAAGAATAAATTACTGATTGCCAAAGGCCTCATGTTTAAAGAAACATCAAAATGATTCTCTAAGCTTACATACTAATAGAAATTTGAAACTTTAGCTAAATTGTTAGATATTCTCTTTCTTTGTATTCAATTTGCCTCTAAGAAAATAATTAACTAAAAATTAGGTCTCCAAAGTGTAGTCAAAATTCTCACAAAACTCCTTACATCTGATTTGAAAGTTAGCATTCTATCTTACTGTTTCTAGTAAAATTTCAACATGCTGTTCAAATGTATCTCCCTATTTAAACATAAATTAGTTTAACTGATGTTAAGTGTATTTAAGAGAATGTTTAAGTACAAGGGGCCTTCAAATATTTCGTGGAAATGTGTATTATAAGAACATGGATTTCAAAACTATTTTGTACGTAAGTAAACTCATATTTTAATTCTATTTTTCCACAACCTTTTTGAAGTCCCCTTGGACTAACTTTTCATATACAGTAGGAATATTTTATTCTAGTTCACAATGTCTAGATGTTAGTCTACTCTTTTAAAAGCAAAGAAAATAAAGTCCTCTTGAAGTAAATGTCAAATTTGCTTATTTATTATACATAGAAGAAAACACAAAATACATATTTGCTCTGAGGAAACAAGAAATCATCACAAAGGAGTGATGGTGAGGCTTTGAATCTGTCATGAGAGGGGTACAGGCGTTGGTTAGGAAGGCAGAAACAGAATCAGACTGTCCTGAGGCCAAACTCCTCCATTTACCTGGATGTGTCCTGCCTGACTGACTGAAGACTTAATTTCCTCAAATGCAAAATGAAAATATCATCTACATTCTAGAGTTGTTATAAAGATGATAAATACTTTATTCACTTAAAACATAAAATGTGGTCTAATTAATATTAATATCTAGACAAAATTACTGTTTATCTTAAGTCATCAGTCAATAGGAATTTGGTTTTCATTTCTGATGTTTCATTAAAAATTAAATAAATTAGGGGCCAACAGATGGTGCAGCAGTTATGTCATTGGATTCCCACATGGCCAACTGCAGTTCGAGTCCTGGACCTGGTGGCTTCTAAAACACTTCAGTGTGTTGGGAACCAGCAGTTAGCATAATGGCTATGTCGCTGGACTCCCACGTAGTCGACTACGGTTCACGTCCCAGACCCGGTGGCTTAAAGCTCACACCAGGCACGTGTGCGTGTGTGCCCAAGATCCCGAGAATGGAGAAGGGATTGCAGTGTGACCATCCCCCCTGGGGGATGATTTCTCACTCTCTGTCTCTATGTCTCTCTCTGTTTGTCTAGTGAGCACACACGCCCTATAGCAAAAACCTCTGGGGAAAAAAAAAACACTTCAGTGTGTGCATGTGTGACCAAAATCCCAGGAGAGGAGTGGAGGAGAAGGGATTAGAGTGTGGCCATCCTCTCCGGGGGAGGCGGTGATTTCTCACTTTCCCTCTGTCTGTCTTACTATTAAAAAAATTCATTAAAAATGTTCTTTGGGCCAGTCCCACAGCCTTGTGATTAAAGAAGCCAGATCTCACATAGCCAACTGCAGTTCAAATCTTGCTCCAATAGTTTAAAAAATATTCCAGGCAGCGGTGTATGTACCCCAAACCCCCAAGACTCTGGTGGCATGGAGGTGAAGGGATTGCAGAGTTTAATGATCTGTTGGGGAGTGCTTTCTTCCTCTCTCGTTTCCTCTCTCTCTTCCAGCAATTAAAAATAAACAATGTTTTATAAGGATAATGTCCTAAAATATGTAGACTACTAGATGAAAGCATTCAGAGTTGTCCTATTAATAGTAAAACACCAATAAAAAGAGTAATGATAAAAATGTCAGCATGCTTCATGCCTTCAGAATAACAAGCTCATACCTTTCTATGATAATTGATGCCAACCTAAAGTCATACCTAGGACTTTAAACACATATGGAACCAAAAAATGATCCCTTTTTTTCCTCAAGTATTATAGGAAAAAAACAGACCAGGCCAGGCTAGGCCCAGCCCAGCCCAACCACAGTGACACAAGCAATTCAAGGCTGCTGCACAACATCAGAGCCATTTGGGAAGGCCCAGGGTTTAGATTCTAGGTTGGCCTGCACACTCCAGGTGTGTTCCTGGGTACCTATGAACCCCCCTAGCCAGAAGGCTAGGGGAAGGGGATTGCAGCATGGCAGACCCTGTTGAGTTTACCTCTCTCTTTTAACAAATAAACAAACATTTAAAAAAAAAATCAGGTTATGTAGAAGTGCTCTGCTTTACCTGATCCATTCTGCTTAGTGGTTATTGTGGGGTATTATAGAGGACAACTTATAATCAGCACTGGATTTTGGTAGGATAAGAATTGAAATAAAATGAACTCCTCCAAAACAAACATGGAAATTCTAAAAGAATAACCCAATTTTTATTGATTTTATAAGCATCTCATTCATCATAACTGCCAGTGGTAACATATTTGTAGATATCTTAAAACATCTAAAAAATCATTTTTAAATATTATTTATTTTTCATAAAGGAATAGTAAATATTACCTGCTAGTAGTGAATTTTTTTTTTTTAGGAAAAAAAAATGATCAAATTAACCATCAAAAATAGTACTACAGGTACCAGCAGGTGGCATAATGGTTATGTCGCTGGACTCCCACATAGTCAACCACAGTTTGAGTCCCAGACCCAGCAGATTAAAATTCACACCAATCACGTGTGCATGCATGCCCAAAATCCTGAAAGGAGAATGGAGAAAAAGAGATTCCAGCATGGTCAATCCTCTGGGAAGTAACTTTTCACTTTCTGTCTCTATTGTGAGTGCATGTGCCCTACTGTAAAAAATTTCTCTTAAAAAAAGAAAATAATATCACAAAACAGTATCTCTATAGATATACTCTGGCCACTCTGAGAAGGTTTCCCAATCTTAGCATTTCTCTTACTGCTTCATGACTGGTGCTTTGGCTGACATGTAGAAACTACCATTTCTCTACTGAAGTATTCTAGCTCACTTTTACACTCTGCTGATGCTACTGCCAATGCCTGAATCTGCACTCCCACCACCACTGCCATGGCTGCCCACTGACGACCCCCCTCAGGGCATTCAGGGATCTATGTCAGAAGTGTTGATGCATCTGCCAAGCTGCCAGCACCAAGCACGCTGTACTTAGTGTTCTTCAAATTGGACATTTAACGAAAACCATTTTACTCTCAATCTTGACTGATGTAGTTGAGTTAAAAGTTAATCAAAAGGAGAAGAGGCCTGCCTACTCAGGACATCTCGATGATTTTCTTAAGGAAAAGTCATATCTCATCTGTCTCTTGCCTCATACCAAGTCTCTTCCTGAGAGACTCATCATTGTCTCTTGAAAAGCAAACCTTTGAAGAGGCCAACCTACCAGCTATCCAGAGGGGCCAAATCTCAAGGTGAATTTAGGATCCCTGTCACCTAATAAGTCAAAGGGCATCATACATGTGTGCACACACTCATACATGTAAAGGCCATGCCTATGCAGTTTGAGCAAGGTTTGTTGAGTGTGTCACTTCTCACTAGGAGGCTTACAAGTTGCCAAGAACTTAAAGTCTCGGACCTTGAGGAGCTTGCAGTCTGCTGGTGGCCACAGCTGTAGAAGTAGCTGCATGCAAGCACTTGAGATTTCTGTAAACCTGCTCTCAGATGAAGAACAAAGCTCCTAATATCAGATGTCCCTGCATTCCTTTCTGACCTACTCTTCAATT
>NW_006203862.1:923607-949586 GCF_000334495.1 Tupaia belangeri chinensis
CATTACCAAAACAACAACACTAGGAGCTATTTAAAATTTTAGTAAAGCTGTAAAATAGGATTCAACCCATGATACTGTTGCCGTTATTTAGACTATTAGGATTCCAGGGGTTAGCTAACAGAGATGGACTGTACATATATGTCCACTAATTTACATAATGTACTGTCAACATGGAGAATCTATAAAAGGAACAGTCTCCTCTGCATAACACCTGTACTTTTGTAGAAAAAAAAGCAATGGGCTGTCTATTAGACTAATGCCTCTAAATTTCCTTATATTGTGTTATATTGGCACCTAACGCCCCTATTCTGTCCATTATTTTTTTCTTTTATAAACAAAAGAGCAATGAATACCATCATAACTATTGGTGTATTTCTTAGTTTCAGATAAGTTAAGAATAAAGTTACTTAGCCAATAGATATGTACATATTATCTAGAAAAGCTATACCAATTGATCCTACCTATGATACATGGGACTATATATTTTGTAGAAAGATTCTTAAATAATAAATTAACTATTGTGTGTTTTCCTAGGAAAATATCTTATGTAAAAGGAAGATAAATATCAGATGAAGGAAAGAGGTACAAATTAATATATCTAAACAGAACAAAGATTTTCCATGTTTAAAGCTTTTTGAACCAGACAGTGTTGTTTTTACAACAATCTACGTACATACACATGCACCAAGATGCCTACCCTAACTCGTTTTTTTTGAGAAGTTTTTGCTAGAGGGTGCATGTGCTCACCGGAAAGACGGAGAGACAGAAAGTGAGAAATCACCCCCCAGGGGGGATGGCCATGCCGCAATCCCTTCTCCTTCATTCTCCTCTCAGGATCTTGGGCACACACGCACATGCACCTGGCGTGAGTTTAAGCCACTCATTCTGGGACTCAAACCATGGTCAACTACATAGGAGTCCAGCGACATAGCCATTACGCTAACTGCTGGTCCCTTCCCTACCTCTACTTACTTAGAGACTTTCAGTCCTACAAATATCTTCCCTTTATAATAGATAATAACCAATTTATTAATGTGGTGTTTGCATTCATGAAATATAATTATTCTCCACCAAGACTAAGTCATAGTGACTTTAAGAATAGATACCATGTTTGAAATATTCTTATTTTTGAAACTGTCACTCTTGACAGATATCCAATTAGAACTTGAAGTTTTGATCATGGCACACTTTCTAATGGGAAAGCAAGCATTATCTCTAGTCTGATAGTTTGAAATATTATATGGTTCTGTTCAAAGAGAACAAGTCTCAATAATAAATTCAGGAGTCTTCCAGATACAAGTGGTAACTTGTGCATCACTGTGGTTCTCAGTTCTTTAATGGATGGCATTTATTGAGTGCTTATCATATGCAGGTACTTTTCAAATATTTCCTCATTTTTAGTCCATGTTACAGATGAGGAAACTGCACTTTATGTTGGGTATGCAAGAGGCCAGATTGAGTACTGATGCCAGTGTTCCTGCATTTAATTACCCAAATCACTATGGCATAAAGAAAAGTGATAAATACTATAATATAAACTGAAATTTTTAAACCCTCAGAAATGACACAATTTTAGTTAAGTGATCAGAATATATGAGTGTGCATTAAAAGTTTATACAGCAATTTCACATGTGATGATTATCTGTTTTCTTAATCCATTTGTGCTGCTATAACAAAATGCCTGAGACTGGATAATTTATAAAGAACAGAAATGTATTTCTTCACAGTTCTGAAGGCTGAGAATCCAAGACCAAGGCACTGGCAGGTCTAGAGTCTGGTGAGAGCTCCTTCCTAAGAGATGGCACCTTCTAAGTATTCTCACATGGTAGAAGGAATGGAAGGTGAGCAAGGGACAAAGGCTGTGTCCCCACATGCCAGAGGAAAAAAATAACAACCTGCTTCCTCAAGAGCTTTATAAGGGCCCTAATCCCATGTACTAGAGCTCTACCTCACATATTAATCATTCATATCCTAAAGGGCCCACCACTTAATACTATTTATTATATTGGTGATTAAGTATTAGCATACTTTGGAGAAGATTTTCATAACATTTCTCAATAAAGGATAATGATGTCCCACAGTACTCAACATCTATTAAAAAGATTTTCCAATACAAATAAATCATTGAGGGAGAAGCTTAGAAATAAATCTTGGGGTTCCTGGTTCAAGATGGCTGATGGACCATATATTTCTCTTGTATATATGTTTCTTGACCCTATCAAAATGAGAGTAAAGAAATTTAAAAGAATAAACCTAAACCCACAACAATAAGAAATCTGGCATGGAAAGAATCAGTACAAAAAAGCAAATTACAAATTGCTAAATGATTAAAAGCAGATGGATGTATAAGGCCAGACAAAGCCTTGTTACCAGGAAGGGTCCCTAAATAATGCCTTCCTAACTCCAGACAGTACTAGTCGAAGAGGGCAAATTCCACAAAGGCATGACTAAAAGGCAGAGCTGAAAAGAAGAGAACTCAAGGAAAGTCTCTAAGACATCTCCTCCTCCTGCTTCTCCACTCCATGCAGAGAGGTACCAATAGCAGACAGGTTAAGCTACATGCAGAGGCCCACCAGGGTGACGAACGGATGAATGGATGAATGAATGAATGAGCAGAAGCAGTGGCACAACAAAACACACAGAAATTCCCAGATTGAATGCCAAGGTCAAATGGAAAAATAAAATAGGATTAAAAAAAAAAAAAAAAAACTTTATCCCATGTTTCCTTTACACATTTTGAGAGAACACCCTACTACTCTGTGATAAGCTTACTAATTCATGCTGACATTTTCTGCCTTCAAGCCTCCCACTATGACATGCTATCCCCTGAGAAATTATATCAGGTTCAGGAAAGCAGACCTACAGGCACTCTCATCTGCCCATAAAATAAATATCAAGCTAGTATTTAAAATTGTGAGGTGGTCTCTGAATTGCAACATTCTCAGATCCACATGGGTACTAGGCCTATTTAGGAGAACAAGCTGGGGGTGACTCTGCCCCAGAAGCTACACATGCAATGAAACACCCATTAACTGTGAAGGAAATTGATAAAAAAAAAAAAAAAGACCCTTGAGAATTTTTGAGGTTATAAATAACAGCAAAAGACCAGCAATTAAACCCCGAATATCCTCTAACCATTTCTTAAAATCATCTCCTTGTTTTTATGAAGGTCATGGAGCAAAATAAAGATGATGACTCTCTAATGTAATTTTATCACTAATACAATAGTCTATTTGTCATTCCCTTTGGGGAACCATACTTGGGACAGAACATTAGAACTGTAATTGTAATTTCCACAATAAGAACTTAGAAAATATTTCGCTGCACGTACAGCGTGTTATAAATGTCACTGTGAAAGCACAGCTCGGCTCAAGTCTGCAATCCATCCCTCTCCCTTCTGTTATTCACCATCACACAGAACTCTATCAAAAGATCCATTCAAACAGTGCATCTCAGACTTACATTATCAGCAGACACTGCTTTAATTAGCAGTGATTTTTCAAAGGATTGATGGCTTCAAGGACTTGATTTGAATCATAAAGTAGAAATCTGGATCCTTATCAGTTTTACTTCCCAACCCTCAGCTCCCCTTCCTGGGTTCTATGAGGCACAGCCCTCATTTTTCTTAAAGGAAGAAAGAAAATCAAAATGGTGACTGGAGTATTGCAATTCCTATGCGTCGAATTTTTTCTCATCCTTCAGCAATGCAGAGGGACAAATTAAGGTTGCGAAGGGACTACGATATCTGTGTCAGGTAGATTGCAGGGCTGGTAAAAATTACAGAAGGAAATGAATAAGAGTTAAAGAAACTACCGCACTCATACACACAGACATAATTCACTGCAAATTATTTTTATTCCTAATGAAAATACATCTACAGTCCCTTCATCGTAAGAGTTCTTCCTAAGAAATAAAAATGAATTGATCTTACTAACATGTCAGAAGGGATACTGACTCCAGAAATTCAAGAATCCAAATTCTGAATTCCCCCCTAGTTGTCTTATCTTGGAGAGATTCTTCTTGAGGAACCTTGTGTAAAACGGTGTCCACTTACCTCCCAAATCTTCTTTAAAAAGAATTATTTCCACAACATATTTTGGATGTCAACTTATTACAGAACTCTAGCTCTCTCTGGATAAAAGTGGAGAATGAATTCAAAAATATACTATGATAGAAGAGCCAAACTGAGGTCATAAAATGCACAGGAGGCAACGCCAACAAGTTAGGAAGAGCAGCTGCATTTTCAGTGATGCTGGAGTGAATACCCACCATTTCCCACAGTGATGTCACTTAAACATCAGCCAGCAGCACATGAGAAAATAGAATGCTTTATTTTGACACTTTCTATACAAAAAGAAGAGTTTCATGTAATGACTTCTATCTTCTATTTGGTTAATGATGATATAAAAATTCCAGGTTCCCAGTGCTTGTTTAAGCAAGCACCACTTGGTTTGGAAAGGATTTAGTAAGTCGACAAAGGACACCTTCTGTAATTTTATAAAATGCCAGGAATCATAGCAATTCTTTTTCAAATATTTTATTGTTCTGTAATTTCTGATTTAACTGTGATTGGTGGACATTTTTATGGCATATAATATGGTTTTTCAAAGTATGCATGGAGTGTGTGATAATCAAATCAAGGATATGACCACATGTATTGTTTTCAACAAAGAACATCACATTCTTGTATTTGTCAAATGCCTTTTTCCTAGTTGTAATGATGTATAGTGATAGAATGGTTAAAATCGTACAAATTTTAAATGCTTTATTCCTGAGTAATTCTTACAAATCTAACCAACCTCATACTTTATAGATAAGGAAATCAAACATTAAGTGATTTATCAGAGGCCATACAACATCCCTTTATGATCAAGACGCTCAGCAAAATTGGCAAACAAGGGTCATTTCTCAACACAATAAAAGCTATCTATGAAAAACCCATCGCGAACATCATCCTGAATGGAGAAAAGCTGAAAGCTTTCCCATTAAAAACCGGTAATGAGACAAGGGTGCCCACTTTCTCCACTCCTTTTCAATATAGTACTGGAAGTCCTCGCCAACGCAATCAGAAAAGAGGAAAAAATTAAAGGCATCCAAATAGGAAAAGAAGAGGTGAAACCCAAACATAACTCTTACTACTGGTCTCATGGACACAGATTCAACAAGCTTTTCACCACACTAGATGGTACTCAAAAGGGGCTAGAGAGCCTCCTTAGAATAAGACATCTGCATCACCAATACATGTACACCCCAAAGACACAAGATTATTTGAATTTCCACAGATACATCAAAACGGTATCTGGAACACCTTCATGCACTCTCATACCCTGACACATCAGTTTCCCAGTCTCCCCTTATTCTGTGATTATGCACACTAGAGTTTTAATTCCCTCTACTTTTTAAGTTTTCATGGATCCCCACTGTCTACCACCATCACAAATTCTCACCTCCCCTTTTTTTTTAATTTCATGCTATGTATTCTTCCATAATTTTTAAAAATATTTTTGTTACTGGCTCTATGGAGGAAAGGCTAGAAAGTAGTTAGGGTGGATTATTTCTTACGTAAAATAGACCTAAGAGCAATTGCTTAGTTTTCCACTTTATTTTGTCAAAACAATGATCAGGGTTCATGGTACCTGTTTGTAACTATACATCTTCACTTAGGATAAAGCCAGAATTTTCTGATTATTCATAATACTTAAGGAATGTCTCAGTTCTTTGGAGAATGTTATCTTAATCATTGAACAAATATATGGTATAGAGGAACCAATCCTACAACCTCTTCATCCTAAGAGTTCTTCCTAAGAAATGAAAATGAACTAATTGAGACCAGCAGTTGGCATAACGGCTATGTCACTAGACTCCCATGTAGTCGACTGCAGTTTGAGTCCTGAACCCAGTGGCTTAAACTCACACCAGGTGTGTGTATGTGCATGCCCAAGATCTTGAGAGGACAATGGAGGAGAGGGGATTGCATTATGGCCATCTCCCACAGGGGGTGACTTCTCGCTTTCTGTCTCTCTATCTCTGTCTTTTTGGCAAGCACATGCACCCTAGAGCAAAAACCTCTTTAAAAAAAGGTAAAGAAAAGAAAATGAATTGATCTTACTAAGATGTCAGAAGGGATACCGACACCAGTAATTCAAGAATCCCAGTTTGAATTCCCCTCAGTTGACTTATCTCGGAGAGATTTTCCTGAGGAACTTACTATAAAACTTTGTTCACTACCTCTCATCTTTTCTTTGAAAATAATTATTTCCACAACATATTTTGGATGTCACCTTATTACAGAGCGTTGGCCCTCTCTGGATAAAAGTAAATTCAAAAATATACTATGATTGGGAACCAGCAGTTAGTGTAATGGCTATGTCGCTGGACTCCCATGTAGTCGACCGCGGTTCGCGTCCCGGACCCGGTGGCTTAGAACTCACGCCGGGCACGTGTGCGCGCGTGCCCAAGATCCCTAGAGGAGAATGGAGGAGAAGGGATTGCGGCATGACCATCCCCCCTGGGGGGTGATTTCTCGCTTTCTGTCTCTATGTCTCTGTCTGTCTGGCGAGTGCACGCACCCTATAGCGAAAACCTCTCAAAAAAAAAATAAATATATATATACACACTATGATAGATGCGCCAAACTGAGATCATAAAAAGCATAGGAGGCAATAAGAAGTTAAGAAGAGCAGCTGCATTTTTAATGATACTGGAATACCCACCATTTCCCACAGTGATGTCACTTAAAGCAAATATGAGCCAGCACCATAAGGAAGTTGAGGTTTGGGGACAAATGAACTCACATTGTTCATGATCAAAATTAGCACTCAGACTAAAAAGACAGCAAGGCAATCATATCAATTGAATCTAGAACATAGCAAGAGCCGTTGGTTGAATCTATGAGCACAGAGAAGTGGTAGAACTATTCCAAAATAAATAATTCAATGCCAAATAAAGAGATGTCATTGGTTGTTTTCACCTTTTCTTCATTTTTCTCATCACCAAAAAAAGCTTATTAAAAATTCAATGCAATCGATTATAATAGAAAGTTACATGAACCCAGTAGTTTATCTCTGGAGATTGATCACTTATTTAGATTTAATTTAAATTCATCACTCATCTTATGAAAATACCTTGTAAGGAATGTCGTATAGGTTAGATAGAACATTCAAGGCAGTGAAAATGAATTGCGATAATACATCAGAAACATTAACAGTATAAACTTTTTTGTTGTTATGTCAGGGCCTACAGCATACCTTTTACTAATGCCTCTATTTTAAAACAATTAGAAAGAAAAATGAATGTATAAGTACATATTTGATTAAAAAACATGTTACTGCATAAAATTCTTTATAATTGTTCCCACTGTAAAGACATAATGAGGAATGATTATATACTTTCTAATATAGGTCTGTGTGAAAAATTGGGGTATCTATGTTTTATACACTGAAAGTATTTCTGAACTACTAAAATGTATCATTATTTCACAGCATACTTAAAAATGATAAATAATTGCCTTAAAAGCCAGGACTTTAATTCTTTATCAAGTGTGTTCCCACTGTAACCCATAGTTGCTTGTCTTGTTTAATACAGCTTATTGAAAACATGTACTGATTTGAAAGTCTCTATTTCTTCTGAGGACATTTCTACTCAGTAGGCACTAAGTTGTATCTCTGAATGTTCTTCAACAAAACTCAAATTGCCATCAGATAATAACCTCAGAAATTATAACCAAAACACTAATCCCAGGTTTTTCAATTGCTCACAAATTTCTTCTTAGAAAGTAATTTCAACTGTATTAATGAAGCTATTAATTACTAATTCATGTAACCTTAAAGGACTTTCACCAAATTATTGCAGAATTTTTAAATGTATAGAGTTTTGTATTTTTACATTTTATCCACTGTTTTCAATTTTTCTCTCTTGTTGAACTCAAAAAATTGCTGATATTAAACACTTTTGTTTTATAATCAAGAAGACTGTTTAACTATGAGATCATTAGTTTGTATATCATTGAAGAAGATATTCATCTTTAAAATCAAAATAAATCAAAAATAATTTTTAAAAAGTAAAGGTTAAATTATTTAAAATATAAGATTTTAGCTCTTTACATCAGATATATTTGGTTAAAAATAGTCTAATGGATCTATTTTCTTTCTCAATCTCAGAGTTACTTTTACTCAAGGAAGCAATAGTTAGGACATTCAGAAATTGCCGACTGTGTTGATTTGCTTCTACCGAGTTTCAAAAGAAAATGAGTTGGATCACACACAAAGGGATTTTTAAAAACTAGTGGGAAATGTAATTAAAGAACAAGTTTATTTGGACACATAAATATTAGGTCATCAGGAAAGTCATTATGTAGTTTTCTATGTTTCTCTATGCAAAAATGCATCATGACTTTCCCAATGAACTGCTACTTTGAAATCTATATTTTTTTTCAATAATACACATTTTCCATGAGCTTTTTGAAGGACCTCTCCCCCCCCACCAGTCTTCTTCTTTTTTTTTTTTTTAATGTTATAGAACAGTCATTACTTGGGAAGATAAAAGTATCTCTTGAGACATATTATACTAATGCAATAAAAATTATTAGATTCATGCATGAGATCTATTTGTTCCTACCTTCTTTTAGAGAAAGAACCATTACTATGTCAGAATGCCCTGAAGAGTGTTCGCCATATTTTCTTATACTAAAATATGACTCATTGTGAAATTACAGTTGAAGATAGAGAAAGTGCAATCCTTTATTGATACATTAAACAGTTTGGAGAGTAGTCAAGATTTGCTGCCTTCTTTTTTTTTTTTTTATTTATTAAGATATTATTAAATAAAAACTAATACTTATTTTTTAAAACTATTCCAAAAGTAAAGATAAAACTTTTTGTTATACAGAAAACACCTACTTTGAATTTATTTCTCTGTGTATTTCTCTGTGCTACCCTTAGGCCTTTGCTGCAGAGCAATGTTCATGAGTTTTATCACAGCTGCTACCTCTGAGGAGAGGTTTTTGCTCACCTCTAGATTTATAGTTTTGCTCAAGGTAGAGTCATCCATGCACAGGTCTGAACTTCCACGGAGCAAAATGTTAATTCAGCTCATCCCTTCAAATAGTGAGACCATTTTAACTTTTCACACTTGCCCTATGTCTACTCTGTTTATTTTCAAAACTTCCTGTAAAAGATTGCCAGGAAGCTCAGGGTCAAATTTCACATTAATACATAGCAACTTTTTACTCATGTATTTATTTACTCCCTATCTAGTTTCAAAAAGGTGTTATGACCACTAAGCCTTTATGCTTAGCATAACTGAGTTTCCCTGTTACTTTAAAATGCATTACAAATTTCTCTTTCTGTATTAATAACTTTGAGTAAGGCTAAAAATGGGCCAAAACAGGGTCATGCCAGGGACTTCACATACATGATAGTTTTTAATATTCACAGAAGCCTTCAAATTAGATATTAATGAACCGCCATCTTGCAAGTGAGTTAACTGAGACTCAGAAAGATGAAACAAAATCTCCTAGTCTTACAATTTAGAAGTTGTAGAGCAAGAATTTTTACATGGGTCTTTCTGACTCAAAGTCATGGATTAATTCTACAATGCCACATGGCCTTCCAAAATAGTCAAAAAGCAAAATAGGCAGTGGTCATTCCGTGTTTGGACAATCACCTAGAACAGAGGTTCATTGTTGATATTCAAAGTGATGATTCAAATCATTTAAGATAGATTATATTTTATCCAATATATTTTTATAAGACCTTGAGATTCTTGAGTTTTTCCTCCATTTTTCAAGTTTTAATACAATTAATAGTACACAAGCTTCAACTTCAGATATCCAGAACAATACATTCCAAGTTCAGTCTTATTATGGTTGACATGTTTTTACTTTTTGCTACTTGTATTGCGATTAAAATTAGTTATGTCCTGTTCTAATGTTAACTCTATAGCCACCATAAACTTACAAACATAATTATCCACCTAGACCCATCAGACAAACCAGATAGAGAACGTATTCTACTCAGCATTGTGTATTTTGTGTTTGAGAAAGTATAAGTGATCTCTATCATCCATTGACACTTAATTGCTTAGGATGAGGATACAATTACTTTTACCACTTCTACAGCAGAGAAAAAATTTAAAAACAACTTTAAGAAAAAACGTTATCCTTATAACAGAAGTTCATTACACGTACTCCACAAAACATTAAAATATACTATAATATGTATATATTTTCCTTGACTCACATTTCCAGTATCTCTGAGATAAATCAGACTTTGAAAAGTTGCTAAGCTTCATATCAATGAATAAACAAACTTTCCAGTATTAATCAAAAGACAGTTTCAAAATAAATAGATTCCAGTTTTTAAAACGGAGGTAAACCACAGCATTTAACTTAATCAAATTAATTGCACAAATAACTTTATCACATTATTTTTAGGAAAGGCCGTGGAACTTACTGATCTCAAGGTTGCAGGCCAGCAAAAGATGAAGATGTAGGCTGGCTAGTACAAATTTTCCAATCTGTGACAGTTGCTCTCTTATCCTGTCAACTACATTATAAAAGCCTATGTATGCTAAATCTCACAAACTTACCATCGATTTCTCCTCTAAATTCTTGTTCAATAACATTCCTTGTTCATGCTTTTCAAATTCCATATTGAAAGAGAATAAGACTCACAGAGAAGGAGAGGGAGAGAGGTATTCAGATTCTGTCGAGAAAATTATTTGACGTGCTTACATGTTAGATATTGCAGGACATTCCAAGTTGTGGGAGCCTAGGACACTATCAAAAAGCACTGGCGATAATTTCTGGTTAGCTAGTGTTTCCATTTATAGATGTCCAAACCCCATAAACAGAACACTGAAGAGAAGTCAGGCAGCTGGCCTTAGATAATGATAAATGTCACTAGATATAAAAGCAAACTCTTCAACAGGAGAATATTCCAACAGGTTAGGTTCACGGAACCAAGAAAGATGTGACAAAAAGCCAGTATCAAAGAAGTCATTAATAGCTGTTGGAGTAGAATAAAATATACTCTAGAATATGACCTAATTATTCAGCTTAAAAGGACAAAAATCATAGTCATCTCACAAGTAGGAATCTGCATGTGTAGTTCTTCCAAATTTGAATTTACATCCTGGTCATGCAGATATTTATGCATAAATTTGTAGATCACAAAAGTGTTGCTTAAAGGGAATGAGAAAATGGATAACTAATTAAAACTGCAGAAACTGAAAGATTAGAAACATGGAAAATGGTTATGGATACTGGATGCAGTGTGGGAAGAGGGTGGGAGGAGGAGAGTGTGAGGAAAGACATTAACGAATAAAAATTGAGAGGGAAGACTTTTATGGGACACAGAAATGGATTATTATCTGTTAATAATGTGTGTAGTATTCTTTTTATTTTTTTTTTGGTGGGGGGGGAGGTTTGTGCCACAGGATGCATGCGCTCGCCAGACAGACAGAGAGAGACATAGAGACAGAAAGTGAGAAATCACCCCCAGGGGGGATGGTCACACCACAACCCCTTCTCCTCCATTCTTCTCTCAGGATCTTGGGCATGCGCACACACGCACCCAGCATGAGTTTTAAGCCACTGGGTCCGGGACGCAAACCGCAGTCAACTACATGGGAGTCCAGCGACATAGCAGTTATGCTAACTGCTGGTCCCAATGTGTGTAGTATTCTTGACTGGACTGGTGTAAAGTGTATTCATGTCGTGAAAATTCACTTTACCAGCTAAGTGATGTACAGTGATTGAATGTATAAAAGATAATTTTTTAAATATCTTTTAAAACCTATACATCTAAAGAATACTGCCATTTTTTCCCATGAAAAGTTGACAAATGATGTGTAGAAAAAGCATGAAATAAAAGTGGTGCTTTTCTTCACAAAAACTGATTTTATTCCTCATCTTTTTGTTTCTTTTTCCCACACTGGGAACAGAGTTATGACACGGGAGGTGAAATTCACTCTTCTAATAGAAAAACATTTACAGAATTATTTAGAAAATGTTGCACGCCTTAAAGAAAATGAATTGTGCAGTTTAATGGTAATTAATTCTATGTTTTGTAGAAACACAGACATATGAATAGCAATTTAAAAAAAAACCTGCTTTCAGAATAAGCTAAAACTAATCTTCATGATGACTAATCCCTTGCTGTTTTAAATGTCCTTTTAACACCTGATTTGACCTTATTTCACATTGCCTATCAATTTTCTCTTCATTTTTTTAAGAAAGCGATTGAGAAAATGTGTTGTGAGACTTTAACCTTTAGAGTGATTGTAGCCAATTCTCAGTTGCCAGGCAGGGTTGCTCTCAAGTTTATTCTGCATCATGATGGAAGGGTTTAGGACTTCAGAAGTGAAATATTTAGAAGGAAATAAATCTGGCCTTGCTTCAGGATAAGGAATTCAGAAACACTATACTAGATTCATGGGCAAGAGGGGATTCCCCTTTTGGCTCAACTCTGAATTCCAGAAAGGAAATCTATGGTAGTGGTGGCCCTACCAAGTTAGAAAAAGAAAATCTTGAAAATTTATTAGCATTCAATATTGGTATGTGTGAAAGGTAAGACAACTGTGGAAACTGTGAATAAAATTTCTAAATCTTTCTAGAAAAAAAAAAAAGAAGAAGAGAAATCAGATTGTGACTGTAAAAGAAAACGTAATTCTTTCTCACCATTGCTGGCTGAATGCCTAAAGACAAAATCTGGAACCCAGATCGGAGGCAAAGGAATGGTATGTTGGTGTGTAGGGCGGAGTTAGTTAAGGGACAAGATTTTGACAGTGGTATAGGAGGGATGTGCTGATGGTGAAAGGAAGAAAAAGTTTTCATTCAACAAACATAGTACTTATAGTGGATGAGGATTATCCTAATCGAAGGTATATATTTTTAAATGAAAAAAATAATAATAATAAAAAGATACAGTTCTTAGATTTCTACCCTCAATAAACTCACAACCTAGGCATGAATGGATATTAGTAAGATAATAACACTCTTACTTAACACACTTCCATAGCACTCATGTACCACATACTACTTTAAAACTTTCTATGTTGTCTCAATTAATTATCAAACCCACTCTAGAAGAAGGCTACTATTATTTTCCCCATTGTTAGGTGCTGAATTGCAACCCACCTCCCAATTGTGACACTTTTTAGAGATAAGTTATTTTTCTTAAGATTTAATTTTATTTATTGTTATTTTTAATTTGCTATAGGGAAAAATGTGTTCACTATGTGGGGTGGAGAGGAGCATAAAAAGCCAACCACCAGGTCTGGGACTTGAACCATGGTCAGACATGTTGAAGTCCAATGTCTTAACCATCACACCACCTGCTGGCCCTAGAAATAAGCTCTTTAAAGAATTCATTAAGGTTAAATTAGATCATTAGGGTAGATCCTAATCCAACAGGCTTGGTGTCTCCTAAGAAGATGAAATTAAGACACACCCTATTCACAGAATGAGGACCATGGGTGGGCCAGCAGGTGGCATGGTGGTTAGGGTGCTGGGCTCCCACATGGTCAGCTGTGGTTCAAGTCCTGGACCTGGCATCTTGCTTTGTCACTTTCCCTTTCTCTCTGTCTCTGTCTCTGGTCAAATTAAAAAATAATAATAATAATAGTAAATAAAAATAATTAAATAATTCTTAAAAAAAAAAAAAAGAAAGAAAAGAAACAAACAAAAGAAAGGGAACCGTGGGAAGACAGAGGAAAGGCAGTCATCTGCAAGTCAAGACAGAGGCCTCGGAGGAAATCAACACTGCTGACGCCTTCATCTCAGACTTCTATTCTCCAGAAGAAATAAATTCCTGTTATTTGAACCATCCAGTCCATGGTATGTGTTATGGCAGCCCTCTAAAACAAATATAGCCATGTCATAATTGAAAAAACAAGTCACACAAATGCTAAATGGAATCAAATGCCCTAGCCCAGATTCCTCTTAGTCACTGTGCATTTTATCTCCTCCAAACAAATAATTTCCTCCCAGGTGTAAAATAATTTTCATCCCAAGTAGGTAAGTAGCACTAGTATTATATGGCAAATACTACCTTCTCCATCCCTTTTTAGAGATATGTATAAGTATAGTTCCTTTTAGATAAAGGAACTGTTCTTAGATGAGATTACGCACATGCAAAAGCTAGCTCTCAGTCACTTACTGGTCAAATAGAAAACAGACTGAACACACTGGTCTCCTTTCTGCTTGTCCCTCGGAATAAATGAGCTCCTCCCTTAGGAACTTTCTTCCTGCAGTGCTGTGCCCCCAGAGAGTTAAGGGGCTCAGTTTTCACTTCATCCAGGTCTTCCCCAATGACCCCATCTAAAATAACAAACTCATCATTCTCCATCCATTCATAGCTCTTCATAGCTCTTACTGCCTTTGACATTAAACTATGTCACATTATATTTTACATTTATTCATATCTACTTTGTTTGGTCTACTCCTGCTAGAATATCAAGCACCTAATTATGCTTTATTTGTTATTTTATCCAGGTACTTAGAACAAAGTAAGATAAGGGCTAAATACAAACTTGGAAAGGAAAGATGCAGAACAGAGGAGGAGGAAAAGAGAACACAAAAGAAAGAAGGGCAGGAGGGAGGGGGAAAAGAAACATATCAAATGGATAAAAATTTTTTTGAATATTTCTTTGAGAGGTTTTTACTATAGGGCATGTGCACTCACCGTATATGTATATATTTCAGTTTGGCCAGAGAGGGACAGAGTGGGAGAAGGAAAGTGAGAAAGCAAGTCACTATGTCCGGGACTCAAACTGCAGTTGGCCATGTGAGAGTCTAGCACCCTAGACCACCACGCCACCTGACAGCCCCCATGGATAAAACTTAAGACATGGGATACATATTAGGTCATTGGGAAAGTCATGACACATTTTTACCTAGAAAAACAGAAAACTACATCATGACTTTCCCAATGACCGAATAATCACTTAAAGACATTTGGTAGGAAAACAGGACTAAAGTGCATATTTATCCAACATAAATTGTACTACATATGAATACCATGTTAATTGTTCAAGACACTGATCTTAACTATTAAAGGGGACTTAAGTGATAGACTTATGAAGCAGGGAGAATCTGCAGATTCTGACACTTTCTAGTTGAGTCACTTTGATCAAATACCTTAATTCTCAGAGTTCCAGTTCCCTTTCCAGTAAATAGATGAATGGTACCAACTTCAAAGTATCGTTACAAAAAGCAAGTGTGGTAATAATATGTGCAAAGAACTTCCTGCTGTGTCTGGCATTGGGCCAATTCTCAGTAAGTGTGTGTCCTTATTTCTCTGAGCTGCATGACATTTACCTACAAAAAGGTTACTTGAAAGATAGCTTCAAAATTCCAACGTATGTGCCATAAAAATTAACAGAGAAAATCTCTGCAAGTAATTACCTGAAAAGGAACTTTTATCCAGAATACATTAAAGAACTCTGAAAGTTCAAAAATTTTTAAAAATAAAAATAAACATTTTGACTAGGCAAAGAATTTGAATAGATATTTCTCCAAAGATGACAAATTACTAATAAGCACATGAAAATATGCTCAAGGACTAACTTTTGGCCTAATGGTTAAGAGAACCATTAGGTAGTCAGGAAAGCCATGACGCATTTTTGCATAGAAAAACAAGTCACGACTTTCCCAGCGACCTAATAGATCTCACATGACTGTCCACAGTTTGAATTCTGACCCCAACAGCTTGAAACACATGTTGCTTTTGAAAAACAGAAGCATGTGTGTGCATGCCCATGATCCAGATGGGATGGAGAAATGGAGAAGAGGAGAATTCAGTATGACCATACCCCACTGGGGCAGAGTCGTGCTCGCTCGCTCTCTCTCTCTCTCTCTCCTCTTTCTCTGCCTCTCTCTGTCAAACATATGTGCTCTCTGGCAACAATATAAAGAAAATATATTCAACATTGTAGTAATTAGAGAACACGAAACAAAAACAGAGCATTTTACAGCGAAGAGGATGGCTAAAATAAACACAGAGTAACGCAACATACATTGCTGGTGGAGCTGTAAAATGGTACAGTCACGTCAGAAAGCAGCATAGCAGTTCCTTAAATGTTAGAGACAGAATTACCAGGTGATCCAGCAATCCCCCTCTTAGGTATATACACAAGAAGAGAGAAAGCATGTGTCTACATAAAATCCTCCACACAAACATTTGTGCAGCATAGTTAGAAAGTGGAAACAACACAAACGTTTACCAACTCATCATTCTCCATCCATTCATAGCTCTTCATAGCTCTTACTGCCTTTGACATTAAACTATGTCACATTATATTTTACATTTATTCATATCTACTTTGTTTGGTCTACTCCTGCTAGAATATCAAGCACCTAATTATGCTTTATTTGTTATTTTCTCCAGGTACTTAGAACAAAGTAAGATAAGGGCTAAATACAAACTTGGAAAGGAAAGATGCAGAACAGAGGAGGAGGAAAAGAGAACACAAAAGAAAGAAGGGCAGGAGGGAGGGGGAAAAGAAACATATCAAATGGATAAAAATTTTTTTGAATATTTCTTTGAGAGGTTTTTACTATAGGGCATGTGCACTCACCGTATATGTATATATTTCAGTTTGGCCAGAGAGGGACAGAGTGGGAGAAGGAAAGTGAGAAAGCAAGTCACTATGTCCGGGACTCAAACTGCAGTTGGCCATGTGAGAGTCTAGCACCCTAGACCACCACGCCACCTGACAGCCCCCATGGATAAAACTTAAGACATGGGATACATATTAGGTCATTGGGAAAGTCATGACACATTTTTACCTAGAAAAACAGAAAACTACATCATGACTTTCCCAATGACCGAATAATCACTTAAAGACATTTGGTAGGAAAACAGGACTAAAGTGCATATTTATCCAACATAAATTGTACTACATATGAATACCATGTTAATTGTTCAAGACACTGATCTTAACTATTAAAGGGGACTTAAGTGATAGACTTATGAAGCAGGGAGAATCTGCAGATTCTGACACTTTCTAGTTGAGTCACTTTGATCAAATACCTTAATTCTCAGAGTTCCAGTTCCCTTTCCAGTAAATAGATGAATGGTACCAACTTCAAAGTATCGTTACAAAAAGCAAGTGTGGTAATAATATGTGCAAAGAACTTCCTGCTGTGTCTGGCATTGGGCCAATTCTCAGTAAGTGTGTGTCCTTATTTCTCTGAGCTGCATGACATTTACCTACAAAAAGGTTACTTGAAAGATAGCTTCAAAATTCCAACGTATGTGCCATAAAAATTAACAGAGAAAATCTCTGCAAGTAATTACCTGAAAAGGAACTTTTATCCAGAATACATTAAAGAACTCTGAAAGTTCAAAAATTTTTAAAAATAAAAATAAACATTTTGACTAGGCAAAGAATTTGAATAGATATTTCTCCAAAGATGACAAATTACTAATAAGCACATGAAAATATGCTCAAGGACTAACTTTTGGCCTAATGGTTAAGAGAACCATTAGGTAGTCAGGAAAGCCATGACGCATTTTTGCATAGAAAAACAAGTCACGACTTTCCCAGCGACCTAATAGATCTCACATGACTGTCCACAGTTTGAATTCTGACCCCAACAGCTTGAAACACATGTTGCTTTTGAAAAACAGAAGCATGTGTGTGCATGCCCATGATCCAGATGGGATGGAGAAATGGAGAAGAGGAGAATTCAGTATGACCATACCCCACTGGGGCAGAGTCGTGCTCGCTCGCTCTCTCTCTCTCTCTCTCCTCTTTCTCTGCCTCTCTCTGTCAAACATATGTGCTCTCTGGCAACAATATAAAGAAAATATATTCAACATTGTAGTAATTAGAGAACACGAAACAAAAACAGAGCATTTTACAGCGAAGAGGATGGCTAAAATAAACACAGAGTAACGCAACATACATTGCTGGTGGAGCTGTAAAATGGTACAGTCACGTCAGAAAGCAGCATAGCAGTTCCTTAAATGTTAGAGACAGAATTACCAGGTGATCCAGCAATCCCCCTCTTAGGTATATACACAAGAAGAGAGAAAGCATGTGTCTACATAAAATCCTCCACACAAACATTTGTGCAGCATAGTTAGAAAGTGGAAACAACACAAACGTTTACCAACACATGAATGGTGAGACAGGTGTGGCATATTGACACAGTGAATATTGTTCATCAATAAACTAAGTGTTAATACATGCAACTACCTGGATAAGCCTTGAAAATATAACGAGCAGAACAAAGCCAGCTCAAAATAGACCACACATTATCGGATTCATTGATATGAAATGTCCAGAACAGACAAATCCATGGACAATGAAAGGTGATCTGTGGTGTGCAGAGGTTGAGGAAAGGCAGAATCGCGGCTCAGTGTTTCTCCTTGGGTGATGAAAATGTCACAAAATGCGATAGTGATGATGAGCACACAGCTCTGCAATGACACTAAACTCACTGAAGTACACGTACACTAGAAAAGACTGGATTTTATGGTATGTGAATTATACCTCAATAAGGCTATTTTTAAAAAATGCAGAGAAAGATCTGCATTTCTTTTTTAAAATGGAAATTTGTCATTTTTTCCATGAATATAACATGCACAATCGGTCATTCCAAACAGCAAATTAAAATCCAGGCTGCAATAGACAAGCAAGAATTTTGTTTGAAATAAAAACAAATGGTCTGCTATTCTCTTATATATAGTGCCAATATATACTGCCACCTCACTCTATTCCTTTACTTCATCACCATGTACTTTGCATGTAAGGGGTGGTGGTGCTGTGTACCTATGTTCAAAATCTGGGGAAAAGTGGATTCTGTTGCCATTAAATTTAATTGTGTATTTATAGGGTCATAGAGCACATGTTTTCTCGGTTTTTAGTTTTTTACTATAGGGCACATACACTTGCCAGAGAGAGATCGATTGGGAAGGGGGGAGAGAAATTACTGGAATGACCATGCTGTGATCCCTTCTCCATTATCCTCTTACGACTTTGGGCATGCATGCGCACCTGGTCTTTTCTCAGTCTGCCAGTTCTGGGACTTGAACCACAAAGTCAAACATGTGGGATCCATCTCCCTTAACCACCACACCTTTGGCTGGCCCCTAATAATGGTGATTTTTCCATATCTGCTATTAACCTAACTTTCACCTTCACAAGAGACCAGAAAAATGCTTTACTGCTGAAATCTTACAAGGAAGACCAGACACCCACAAGGATGAAAAAGCAAATGCTGTTTTCTTTTGAAAGAATGACTATGTGCAAAACATAGTGTAGACAACTCAGCATCTTCTACACATCCTATGTACCAAGGATAAATCTCTTTTTACTAAGACAAGGGTCCTCTTATGAAACGATCAATGCGTTTACATGGGTTTCTTACCATTCCACATAGCCAGTCCAGGACACGTGTCTTTGTGATCCCCACAGATCAAGTGAGAAGCCCATGGCACCTCCACACCTATTCAGTTGATGGACCAGAATATTACACTCAGCCCATGCCCTCAGGTGCCACAGGCTGTCCCACAAATCACACCAGGAATATGTTTCCTCCAGTTCCCAAGAGCCAAACGCTAATCTAGCTCATATCAAGCGCTGAGAACTCATCTCATTCAAACAGCTAATTTCTGATGTGTCAGTAGAACTCTTAGTTCACAGTTTAAACTGATGTCTTCAGAAGGTTCTGTTCCATTTGACAGTCAGCTCTGGGGATAGTGGAACAATGAAGAACAAAACAGAGAGAATAAAAGAATAGTTCCCAGCTCTACCTGGTTTTTAGTGTCCCTACTTGAATATATTTATCAGCTTCAATAACTCTCCTTCCATAACATTCCTCTGGCGCACATCCTTGTATGTCAACAGAGAGGCAAACAATAGACCTTAACCTCTCACCACGGACAGTTTTGAGCCATCCCTTACAGCTTCTGCAGGCCAGCAGTATGGGATGCTAAGACTCATGGTAAGTGCTCACATCAAAAGAGGGCTTCCTTATAGTTTAATTTGTCACTATATAATAAACATTTTTTTGTAAGTTGAAACTGCCAAGTGGATACAAAGGCAAACCCCAAAATATCAGTATATGATAATTATGATAATGATGGCTTAACCAATTTGTATCATTTAATTACCACTCTTCAATGGAAAATAAATCTTTTCTGTTGGAATGTATTTTTACTTATAATATGGTCTTCCTCTTTATTTTGGTCCTGAGCCATATTTTTTAAATGACTGTAGAAAAGACATTGTAGTCCATTTAAAGGAAAGAATGTATTCTTTTAAAGAGTCACCTCTAAGACACAGCATTTGTTTGAAGCATTAGAAAATAGCTCAATCAAGTGGAAGCTGTGAGAACTTTGAAAAAAATGTTATCTTTTAAATGTATGCATATAAAAATGCCATTATTTCATCCAAATGTATTGAAAAGTAAAATGAACAGTTTAAAAAATACTAATACTACAATACTGATAATTTCTAAATAACAAGAATTCTGATATGAAATGAAATTCATACCTGTAGAGTCTATAACATACAAACTGTCTGAAATCAGTTGGAGATCTAGATCCCTTTTCTCAAATAGTCTGTACTCAGCATGTCCCCTGTCCAAGGGCCTTCGATCCGTTTTGTCTGGTTTACAGTCATGTCCACAGAGATGTTGCTTGAACACGCTTTGCTCTTGCATTCACGCTTAATATATCCTAGCCACATTTTGAAAAGGAGATAAATGTCCTGCTGGTCAGTCTTTGCCTCTCATTCTCTTTCTCTCTCACTCACTTACACACACACACACACACACACACACACACACACACACTTGCCATTTCAGCAGTAAAACCAACAAGTCAAATAAACTGACAAGACTTTAGGATAAAGAACTCAGAAACAGAATAATAGTAGGAACCTCTCACTTCAGATAACGGTTCTGGATTTAAGTTTTCTTGTCTTTGTGGTGTAATCAGAGCAACCAGATTCAACACCAGAGCTCACCCCTCCCATAGACACAGTAGTTTAGCTGTCACGGTTGTATCGACATGACAAATCACTTTGCCCCCAAAGTCACAGCTCCATGCCCTTTGAGACAGAGTGCCCAGGATATACTTTTAGTTTTATCAGTTGAAATTGAAACATGTTCCAAAGCCATCTGCACTTAGCAGAAAGAATGCTTACCTTTCAACTGACTTGGAAGCAGCCTGGAGGATGGTAATCCATCAGGGAGGTCACTGGCCACATTCCCAGAGCAGCTGACCCTGTCAGTCTTTGGAAAATACTGTTTACTCTGTGACTAATACTGGATACCAGGCACAAGAGACAGAAACTAAATTAAAAAAGAGTTAGGCATAAACCCCAGCCCCGTTGGGACCACTTCACGAAAACAGTAGTTGCTAGGTTTCCCCCAAATGATTTCTTTATAAGAATATCTTAGCAAAAGAGGGGAATTGGAGTCAAGTGTTGAAAAAGTTTTGCAATATATCCAAACTATCCACTTCTTAGGGTACTGATGAAAATTCTCTAAGCTTCCCTAAGGATATAATTGGTAAAGGAGTAAGAGATTACTGAAAATGGAGTTTCTCTTCTATTTATATTAACTGGATTTTTCAAAATAAAATAGAAAGTCTTCCTGAAATGAAATGTCAATTACTCCAGAGAAGGAAAGTCAGAATTATGCAATAGGTAGCCCACGGCAAAGCTGAACAAACTCTACAGTCAGGCAGGACAATTGTCCTGAAATCCAGACACCGAGAAATGCCTAGAGAGGGCAAGTTCCCACTGTACTTTCCTCAGGCCCTGAGGAAAACTTAACTTTCCTAAGAGCTCTCAAATGAAGTGAGTCCATGCTACTCCAAAGACCATCAACTACATGTCCAGTTTTTCTTCTGGATGATTCAACGTTGGGCTCTCATTCAATTGGAGGTCCCATTTAAACCATGGCCCAAGGAATCCAGAATTTGAAAAACACATTATTACTTATTACTTGACTATCTATGGAAATACATCACCTATATATCATCCTATCCTGAATTCTATAATATATTGTTTTTAAAAAACAAACTATCACCCTTTAGGACCATTCACATCACTATTGTCTCTTATGATTTTTCCACTAGTTGTGCTGATTTATGTTGACTATTTCCAAGTGAATAATCAAGTAAAAAAAAATAATGTTACTTTAAGATATCATTTTATGGGATGGCAGGTGGCACGGTGGTTAAAGGTGTTGGATTCCCACATGGCAGTTCTAGTCCCAGACCTGGCAGCTTGGCGCACATGCACGCATGCTCTCTTTCTCTCATCAAATTAAAAATAACACATGGAATTAACTAAATAATTCTTTACAAAAAGATTGTTTTACTGTTTTTCACCCGTGCCAATAATTTGGTCATTGGTTGAGGACATCCACATCACTGTGCTGGTGCTATCGGCTTTTGGAAGTATTCAACACATAGTCTAGAATCAGGAGCTTAGTTAGGAGTGAACAGAACACATACAGCAATGCACCAAAGTAGGCTGGATGTCACAGGTATTAAATTAGGAGTATAAATGATGGAACCAAAGACAGAAAAGATCATTCTGGTTAGGGACATTGGACATGATTCCATGCAGATGTTGGATTTGAGGTGGGCCATCTCAGCTCTTGCCAGTAAAAATGGTCTTTGGGCAGCAACATTTACCTCATATGGGAGCTTATTTTTAAAAAAAAATCAAAACAATGGGGGGAGGGGGTCACCAGGTGGCATGGTTGTTAAAGGCACTGGACTCCCACATGGCGGACCACGGTTCGAGTCCCGGACCTGGTGGCTTGCTTTCTCACTTCTCTCTCTCTCTCACTCTATCCTTCTCTAGTCAAACTAAAATAAATAAAGTTAATAATATTTTTTTTAAATCAAAATTATGGATGTCATCCTATACCTACAGAGTAAATATCTGCACATTAATAAGATCCACAGGCGATTCATATGGTCACTAAGTATTTTCAGAATTGATAGTTATATGGGAAGAAGGATGTGTCAGAGACAAAAAAAAGAACTGAGAATCATAATATGCACCATGCACTTGAGCAATGACAGAAGAAGCAGAGAATTTATGGAGCACATGGGAAAGATTGATGTCTGGCACTAATGGTAATCATAAAAACACCACGACCATTTGAACAAGTGACTCTGCCAAACGATTGATAGAATGCTATCTCATATTGTGCTCTCAACAACCACATGAAGTAGCCACATCCCTGCACAGATAAGAAAAATGGGACTAGCAAAGGTTAAGTAATTTTCCAAGTCCACACAGATATAGAAGCACAAAGCCAGGATTCAAATACACACCTTGGCCAGTGCTCTCAGGCGCTACCTGCTCTAAGCCTTGGCTCTCTTTACCAGGAGCAAATCCCATTCTAATATATGCTCTCGAGAGCAGAGAGAGGGCCAGAATTGCACAGGTAGAACACCCAAGGCAGCACAAGCTTTTCTTCATCTTCTTTCCTTCTTTAATTCCTATACCTAATAGAATCAGATGTGAGAACTGACAATACAGTTTTGGAGACAAAGGTAATTTTTTTTATTAAAAATATAACTTCTAGGACTAGGTGGTGACACAGTAGAAGCACAGCTAGACTCAAAAGGGAAAGTCCTTGGGTTCACATTCCAGGACCTGGGAATGGGAATGGATCATAGTGTCAAGACACTCAGGTTTTGTCTCTATCATGGAAGAATTAAATGAATTAACAAGCTTTAAAAATATAATGTTTATAGTTACTTCATTACCAAAAATTCATATATACTATAGAAAATTTGAAAATATGAAAATGTACAAAGAGAAAAATATAAATTACCTACAAAGCTGCAACTCACATACCACAATTAATACTAAAGGACATTCCACCATTTAAATTAAGAAACATTTCTTTCCAGGTTTTTTTCATTTATTTATAATTTTTGTATGACTAAGATTAAATCATGCACATTGTTTTCTAACCTGTATTTTCAAACTGGACAATACATTATGAGTAATTTCCTCTGTAATTGATGCTTTATCCGTAAGTATTGCTAATGGCTAAATGATGGTAAAGTAATTCTTGTCTGACCTGGCCAGCAGTCAGAAATGGAGGTTAGATAATGACAAAGGTGAGAAGGGGCTGGATGAGAACCCATCTTAATGGACAGTAATCCCCTTTACCATTTCAAAATTGAAATTGGTCATATTAGGTTTGCTTAAAATAAATACCTGCATGTTAGAGCCAAATAAAACTATCAAACTTCCCCAAATGAGAAAAGATCAGGTGAAACACTGGAGTCCTATGGCCATGAATGATCTATACTTCTAACTTGATAAAAATGGCATATCAACCAGAGCTCTTAATAAAATATATACTGCTTTTTCAAAATATAGCAATCACTATAATTAATGAAAAATAATATGATAGTGTTCACTCATTTTCAAAGACAGACATTTTTAAAAATACTCAAAATAAAGGTCTCTTATTTATTAACATTTAATTACAGGTAACAGCAACTGGCTTGAAAACAAATAACAAATTATAAGGCACAAGAATATCTCATGGTACACAACCAGGCTTCATGAAGGTTAGAACCAGAAATTAGAACGTCTCCAGAAAACTATTGCTTTCCAGAATCTCATGATTTATTGTTTCTTTCTTTGGGTATCTACTCTTACTTTTCTGAAAATTTCATTTCTTTTTCTTGTTTTAAGTTTATTGATTTCTTTCATGAATGTGAGAAAGAGAGAGAAACAAGCATCCACAACAGTCTCTCACACCATAAACCACCACTTCTGCATTCTCATCCAGCCAGGACTGGGTACACACATGCCAGCATATGCATGTAAACTGAGGAACCAAATCCAGTCTTCCATATGAATTCAACTTCACTTGAGCATTATCGCTGTGCCATTGAGTCAGCACAAAATTGACTTTCTTTGTGCAAGTGAGGGAAGATAGCTGCATCTTCCGTCTAAAATTTGAGTATTTCTCAGTCCTGGACATGCGTACAAATTGAATTCCTTTTGCTGAATTTTCTACAGTCCCAGAGAAAATCTAATTTTCCCACCTTAAGTCAGGTGTCCATCATGATACAATCTGCCATGAACAGTTGAAGATGGAAAAGGGACGGGCTAGGGTAGAGTCATGCAGTCTCAATGCAAAGAAGTCAAAGAGACACCATTAAATGGTGTACCAAATAACTGAAGAAACAAAAAATACAACCAAATATATTAATATTTTGATGATTTTCTTCTAGTCTTTTCCATTCTTTCATTTAATATTTCTTTCTAGTTTTTCTTTATGTGATATAGTTCAGTTGTGATAGTGAGTCATAAACTATTTACCTTAGTATGAAAATTTTTTGTATCACTATAGAATCTTGAAACAAATTTAAATCAGTAAGAAAGCACCAATTAGTGAATATGCCAGATCTCACTATTCCCATTTTCTTAGAAACTTAGATTATTTCTAGTTTTCCATAATTTCAAGCAAACCTGACATAAGCATCATTGTGTGCAGAAAGCTATTTTTCCATCTTGAAAAATGTCACTGAAATTGTCTTTCTGATACTAAATTTTATCAGACTGAAGGAAAAAAACATCCAAATTCTTGAGAGATATTGCTAAATTTCTCACCAAAAGGATAGCCTTAATATGCTTTTTATATACCCTCACTAGAATAAAGTATTATTGTGTTTAAAAATTTGTGAGAGTGGGGAACCAGCAGTTAGTGTAATGGCTATGTTGCTGGATTCCCACGTAGTCGACCTCGGTTCGCATCCCGGACCCGGCGGCTTAAAACTCATGCCGGGCGCATGTGCGTGTGTGCCCAAGATCCTAAGAGGAGAATGGAGGAGAAGGGATTGCAGCGTGACCACCCCCCTGGGGGGTGATTTCTTGCTTTCTGTCTCTATGTCTCTCTCTGCCTGTCTGGCGAGCGCTTGTGCCCTATAGCGAAAATCTCTCCAAAAAAAAAAAAAAAAAAATTTGTGATG
>NW_006203862.1:949608-967941 GCF_000334495.1 Tupaia belangeri chinensis
GCGAGCGCTTGGGCCCTATAGCGAAAACCTCCCCAAAAAAAAAAAAAAAAAAAATTTGTGAGAGTGAAAATTAAAATAGAAATAAGGTTCACTGGCATTCACAAAGTCTTATGAATACAAGTATTGTCTTTTCTATACAACAGCTGAAACTCAGTTGCCATACGTTGGTCAATTAGCATCATTTCTTCTTTGGTATCAAGGATTAAACATGCCATCCTTCCTTTGTAACACCCTTCATTTACCCAACAAATACTATTTGAGTACATCTTAGCTGCCAAAAACTGGAAACCTGGAAATAAAAAATATATTGACACATGGTCCCTGTCCTTAAAGGGATTGTTAGATGAAGGACACAAAGGGTGACAATCCTTGTGGGAACAGATACAATGGAGACATATCATTGCATTCTACACTCAGAGCTCTCCTGCACAGCACTGGAACTTTTTCAGTGACACACACTTAACAGGTCCTCTGCCAGCTCTGGTCCAAACCTGCACTTCAGGAAACATCAAGGAATAGGGTAGGTAGCATTCTTAATGCATTTCAGCACTACACCCCATCCCTAGCACATGGCTCTTCTTACATAACTGAAATCATAATGTGTAAAAATATTTTAAAGAAGAGATGAAATGTTTGTTTTGAACTTTTTCAGCATATTGAAGTTTTAAACCCAACTATCAGGCTAAAGCAGACAAAATTTCCTCTCAATAGTAGATTTTCATGTGTCTACCTCTCTCTTCCTCTCGCCAGCTATGATTATTAACATAAATGTCTCCCAATTTGGAAAGTTCATTGAGGCATAATTTAGAACTAATTAGCTCGGGCAATAGTATACAGTTAATGTACAAGTTAGGAATTTAATGTCACTACATAAAACCAAGTCTTTGTGATTATCCAAGTACCAGCTGTGCACGGATCAGGAACACAAGAGGAACTTTGTTAATTTCCATTACCTAGAGGAAAATAATTAGTTGCATTGTAGGTAACTAAAACAAATGCAGCTATTTTAATTTTAATTTCAGTCACTGAGGTTGATAAAACTCACAATTGGTCTATCTATTTATGAATATCATGAACTCGTTATCACAGAATTAGCAGATTATATGTTAATCTTCATGTTCATAAATTAATTGGTATAATATTCATTGGATGATTGATATATTCTTTTAGGGGACATGAAATAATGACCAAATCATGAGGTAAAAGGAATGATTCAAATACCCTCAGAGAGGATAATGTAACCAAATTTTCATAAGACTTCAACACATTATAAAAATCTCATTTATCTCATTATCTTTTCCTTCAAACATGATAAATTGACTCATTCTCTTCCACACCTTGCAAATGTGGAAATCATTAAATACAGTACCAGGCCATTCAGATATCTCAAAGATGCTTTTAAAAAAAATGCCAAGGAGATCAAAGAATTGTTTTAAATTTTCTGGAGCTTTTCGGAAGCCTACAATGTGCAAGTAGACATAAATATTATACAACGAAAATATCTGAGGCGATCTGACCAGAGGCAGATAAACAGTCACACCTTTGCCCTAAGATCTAGAATGAAGGCATAGACCTGCAAATCTTGATTTTTACAAATCCATCTCACTTCATGTTTTCAGGTCATTAATTAAAGGCATTTTTGTACATCTCTAAACATCTTCCAACAGATTAGTTTTGCTACACAAGTCCAAATAAGAGCTTGAAAAAGTATTTGAGCCCGATGTATATCTATACAGCTTTAGTCACTTATATTCCCTGAGTCTTAGTTTCTTATTAGAAAAATAAGGATAAGGACAACTCTCTCATAGTACTGCCTGAGAAATGAAATGTAAAAAATGATCAGTATGCCATAGTATTATTTTTGTGAGAACTGTGTTTCCTCTAATTGTTCTAGATTGTCAACTGATGAACATGCTACCTGAACCACAAACTTCTTTTTATTGGTAAGTGTCTATGGAGAGAACTTACTGATGCAATCAAAGGAAACAAGTTAGTGACACAATACATTTAATGCTTTCATCATTGCTGTTGTGTTGTACATTAATTGCATATAAGTAATAAGCTATGGATATAAGCATCTATAGTTAGTATTACTTTTATAGTCAAATCTATTTTATTTAAATTTCCCTCTTCTTATTTTGTCCATTCTTCACATCTGTAATCAGCATTGGTGTTAATTTTTTCAGTGGCTTCCATATTCTCATTTACAAAACAATCACCCCCATTAAAAGACAGAACCCCTTGCCCTTGCTCTTACCCAAGGCTTGATACTTCAGGCCATGCTAACCTTTTCCTCTGAGGGATGTGGTTCTAGAGGCAATGAAACATCTAGACCATGAGGCCACATCTTTGTTCTCCTTGGAGGGCAATGGAAGATGAGTTGAGAATAAAGAAGAGGAAGCAAGTCAGTATTCATCAAAGTATTCCGAAGAATTTGGCACTACGATGCTTTACAGTTTTATACCTACATCTCACCACTCCCATAAGATAGCTATTGCTACTGCCTAACTTCTACAAGTGAAAAAGTTGCACTAAGTAAATGTCCAGTAAGTTTCCCAAGTACCCAACTAGAAAGGAGCAGAATGAGAATTCAAATTGATATATCCTCCAACAAAAACTCTCTACTGCTATCAGAGCAGAAGTCTTGAACTCCAAAGTATGCAGGTGTGTGGCCCAAGGTAAGCAGCACCCAAGGACATGGACTTCTGAATCCTGGAAAAAAGAATTTTGAAAGAAAGATGAGAAAGATCAGGATCAGCAGATGGCATAATGGTTACATCACTGAACAGCCACATGACCGACCATGGCCAGCCTAGCAGCTTAAAACTCATGCCAGGCACGTGTGTGTGCATGCCCAAAATCCCAAGAGGAGAATTGAGGAGAAGGGATTGCAGCATGATCATCTCACCTTGGGGATGATTTCTCATTTTCTGTCTCTGTCTCTCCAGCAAGCACACACACCCTATAGTGAAAATCTCTTTATAAAAAAAAAGATGCCGACGACAAAGATTAAGGATTAATGGGGAAAAGGGAGAAGGATTTGGTCAGTACATGATCATTTTTGCTATAAAAATTTCACCCTGGGAAAGGTAATGGATGAACTCAAAAATATATCACTTTACCCAGGGAAGTAGAACCACAAAGAGCAATATGAGAAGAAGAGATTGCTATAGGAATTAATGTCTATGCGATATTTTAAAGAGCAAGAGAAACAAAAGTCTGAAAGAAGGAGAAGACATAAGAGTCACTAACCAGTTACCAGGAAACACTGACTCATGTAGACAAAGGAAAGCTTTCAAGAGACCCAAACCACTAAGCCCAGGTCATCCTCTACAGTATGGCCATGCAAGGGAGAAGACTAGCAGGGAGAGAAACAGTTATTTGGGAGACAGAAAAAAATATCACTTTTAAGGTTAACACTAGCTAATATTAGGAATATAATAATGTATGTATTATAATAATGTATAGATATAATAATTTAGAGATACTTATAGATATATTCTAATATTGATTGATATTAGATATTGATAACAATAATTTATTAAAGTCTCGGTTTAATCCTAGCATTATCAGATAATTCAAAGCCTAGATTTTGAGGAACTCTTTGCCTCTTACATTATAAAATATCATTGTTTTTAACAAAAACACATTAAACGGATGATGTCATTTCAAAGTATAGTTTTTTAAATTTCAAACATGAAAATATTTTTTATAGAAAAAACTACTAAACCGGCCGGCAGGTGGCGTGGTGGATAAGGGCACTGGACTCCCATATGGCAGGCCACGGTTGGAGTCTTGGACTTGGTGGCTTGCTTTCTCACTTTCCCTCTCTCATTCTCTTCTCTGTGTGTCTTTCTGGTCAAATTAAAAAATAAATAAGTAAAATGAATGAATAAATAAAATTAAATAAAAAATTCTTAAAAAAAAAAAAAAACTACTAAATCTTTTTATAATAAAAAGATTGAGGACAGTCTGTAGCCTGGTATGGTTAAGGTAGCTGGATCCTACATGACTGACTGGTTTGAGTCCCAGATCCAGCAGCTTGAGAAACACCCCAGGGGGACCAGCAGTTAGCGTAATGGCTATGTCACTGGACTCCCACGTAGTCGACCACAGTTCAAGTCCCAGACCCGGTGGCTTAAACTCACGCCAGGTGCGTGTGCATGCGTGCCCAAAATCCCGAGAGGAGAATGGAGAAGAAGGGATTGCCTCATGGCCATCCCCACCTGGGGGGTGATTTCTCACTTTCTGTCTCTCTGTCTCTCTCTGTCTGGCGAGCGCACGCACCCTATAGCAAAAACCTCTCCAAAAAAAAAAAAGAAAAAAAAGAAACACCCCAGGTACTGTACATACATACCCAAAATCCAGAATGAGGGGAAGAAGGGATTGCAGTGTAATCATTCTCCAGAGGTGTATTCTACCTTTCTCTTTCTCTCTCACTCTTTGTCTCTCTGGCTAGCACAATGTGTCTGCCGGCAAAATTTTTAAAAGAATAAAATGTCTTACAAGCATTATAGAATTTTACTCACCTCTCACAGGTTTCCTTGTCAGTGTGAAAAAGCATGCTAAGCTGTCAATTGTGAAGATTCTTCTTGTATTCAGAGAACTGAAGGCCTGTGACTCCAACAGCCAAAAGGGTAAGATGTGCTTGGGATGTTTGCTTTCAAATATCTGAGGTAAGAGAATGATTCTGCTCCTGTTTTCTACAACCACAGAAAACAAATCTTATCAGAATTCCAATGGATGCTCTAGCCCATCTGAGATGACAACAATTTACTAAGGCTCCCTACTGGACCCACCAGATAAATAAACCTTAAAGGACACCAAAGAAAAGGGTCTCCAGCTTCCTTTTGAAACAGTAAAACTAACAGCTTTCCAGGCAAACCCTACTGAGCATCAAAATCTCTCTCTTCGAAGTGATACCTCAGGCAAAATGGAAGGATCACTGGATTGAGAATTTAGACATCTAGTGGTTCTTGTCCTGTCTCTGATACTAATTAGTCGCTTCGTCCCTCTGAGCCCTACTTTGTGATCATTAAAATGAGTGAACTAGACCATTTCTCTCTTTTTTTCTTTTTGTTATAGAAGTCTAAAACTGCCCAGAGTAATATGCTCAATAAATTCCAACCACTCTCAGAGCAAAACATAATGCACAAAGTCTTTGATCTGCCTAATACCAGTCTGTCTACTAATTGGAGCGCCTCAAGTCTCCATTTATATGGAATCCCATCTATGGGATTCTTTTTACTTACAGGAAGACACCAAGGTTTAAGAAACAGTTTTCTTAGGTTGGTAGTACTTTCTTGTAAGACATTTTACCAGGATTCCTAACAAGAATAAGCAATACCTTATTCTTTTGCAGATCCTCAGTAGTTATCCACATTGCTTGTGACATTCATTGTTCCTTTGAATGTCATTAATAACCTCATAAGGTGGACAATGCTGGTGACATTATATATATATATATATATGTATATGGAGAGGTTTTTAGCTATAGGGTGCATGCGCTCGCCAGACAGAGAGAGTCAGAGAGACAGAAAGCGAGAAATCACCCCTCAGGGGGGATGGCCATGCCGCAGTCCCTTCTCCATTCTCCTCTCAGGATCTTAGGCACACTTGCACATGCGACTGGCGTGAGTTTAAGCCACCAGGTCTGGGACTTGAACTGCAGTCGACTAAATGGGAGTCCAGTGACATAGTCATTTCACTAACTCCTGTTCCCATTATAGATATTTTCTAAAAGAGGATTCTAAGGCCAAGGAGGTTAAATGGGCTGGAAAGAGCCATCAGGATGTTTGTTAATAAAGAGACATTATGCTGCAAGACTTGTAGTTATATGTTCCTTTTGCTGTAATTTCCTGGGGAGATTTTTAGATTATAAGGTCTACCACAGAATATTCATTTTGAGTCACAAAAATTATATAGGGTGATTGGAAACAAGATTTTTAATAGAGAGGTGTTACTTTGCTGCTCATTCAAGCAAACAAGTGGCCAAAGTAAACCCATTGACCACGTGGTCAGCTTGTGTCCAAACAGAATTGTCTTCATATCTTGGCAAGAATTGCTAGTCTGCATGTTCTCCAAGTTTATGTAGCTCAATGTCCTGCACTACAAGTGGCAAATTTAATTGCCTTCAAAGACCCGCCAAGTACCTTAAATCAGTCAGAAAGACAAGGTGTAGAATAATAGGAAATGATGACTTTGCTGAAGAAGAATCAGCTCCAGCCCTTAATCAGCTCCAGCCTATTGCTACCATTTGTAAATACAGGCCCATTATTTCCAGATTTTCTCATTCTTCCAGAGAAACTGGATTCACCTATAAAATATCTTCATTTTTAAAGATCAGAAACAAATTCTATTTTATGTTATACTGGGTTAAAACAACAACAGGCACCTGAAGGTGGTACAACGGTAGAACTTAATGTTCTGTGAGACAGACCCACGTGGGATATTTGCTGGTGTGCATTCAGAGACATCCCTGAGTACACTAGAGCGCATGTACCCATGATCCAGGCTGGCTGAAGACAGGGTAGGTCACAAAGCTGGACCCTGTTGGGGATGCGGTATCTCTCTCTGTCTCAGTCATGGAATAAATTTTAAAATAAAACAAAACCAAAACCCGCTCTCCTGTCTAAGTCTATAGGACAGATGAGGCAGCAGATCACAAAATACAGTGTTATAGTCTACTCAGCGAGAAATAAGAGCACATCCAGACATAACCAAATTTGTTGGAGTTTATTGATTAAGCTGGCGATTATGAGGGGACTCATGCTTCTCAAAACCCTGCAGCCCCAAGTGCAAGGTGAGGGGTAAGGGGTGCTCATAAAGGCAAAAATCACACTCTTCTGGGTTGATGTGGCAATCACAAGAACCAAGGGTGGTGGGCTTGAAAGGGTAGGGGGTAGGATTTTACAATGTGAGAGCAACAGCAAATTACAGAAGCAAGACAAGTAGGTTAATCATTCCTAAGGGTATGTTCCAGCCCTACCTAAACACAACAGAATTTTTTTTAATACAATGGAATCTTAATGGTCTTCATGGCTCAGGGCAAGGGGTCTGGGCCTAAGAAACATCTTAGGGTAGAGACTTTAGGGTTATTTAGCAAAGACAGTAGGAGTGTTAATCACTCTGTTTACTCTAGGCAAAAGGAGAAAGCAAGTTTCCAATATAAGGAGTTCAAAATGGAGGCCTATTTCAACAGTTTTTGCTGAATATTAACATTAACACAGAACGCAGTTAACTAGGAACCAGCAGATGGCATAATGATTATATCACTGGACTCCACATAGTCAATCACAGTTTGAGTCCTGGACCCAGAGGCTTAAAACTCATGCTGGGCACATGTGCATGCATGTCCAAGATTCCTGAGAAGAGAATGGAGTAGAAGGGACTATGGTGTGGCCATCCCTGCTGGGGAGGTGATTTCTTGCTTTCTACTTTTGTTTCTCCAGTGAACATACATGCCTTAAAACAAAAATGACTCTTTAAAAGACAAAACAAAACAAAAAACACAGTTGATTTATGAGTCCATGAGTTCCAGAGCAAAGAAATTACAACAAAGTTCTAAGGGAATAGAGTCCAGTGAAAGGTAATGGCAAGAGCATAGTTACCATGGGTAGGATGAAGACCAATGTAAGTGAAGTGAGTGCCTAATTTTGATTCTTCCTGTTTAAGATCCAGCCTTGCAGCATTCTGTGTAGTTCTTGAGTAAACTGTGCACTCTGCCACGTCTAGGCCTTTCCACATACTGGTCACAATGTCTGAATAACTTCTGTACCTTCCCCTCACTTTTATCCATTATCTTGTCTTCATGCTCCAAGTCTCACTTGTTCTGGATACTGCGCAGCAACACTACACCCTAACCATGTACAGCGCGAAGCTCTGTGGCCCATCACTCACACAGTACTGTGTCTGTTTTCTTGTATTTCTTCCTGATGAGTCCAAAAACTACTTGAAAACAAAATCTCTACTTTATCAGCACTTCTAGTCTCAATTTTCAAAACATATAAATGGTGAACCATCTCTCTTCAATGAATATATGCTCAGTAACAATGTAATGAAGATCTTTTTCATACCCTTTCAGATTATCAATTTTAAAGGTAAAACTGTATTCTAAATATGGAAGTGATAGCATTCCAAATTTCAAATTATAGATCATCCTAAAGACAGCTTCATATCTATTTTTTAAATTATAATTAAAAGTAGGTCCTTTCCCATTCCCCCTGACTTGAAAGCACCTATTTAATGGCTGGATTGTTGGCAGCCATATTGTGTTCGTAAGAAAAGTCTAGAGAATTGCAGGCATGTCGGACCTGACATCATTGAGTCATTGAATCAGATCTACCATCTGATAATGTCTGGACTTTTCATTAGAAAATAATAAACTGTTTTATAAAATTCTAAGTTAAAATAGTTTAAAGGGGAATAGCATTTTAAAAGTATTATTCTAAAAGGAAAGGTCTGTTCTATAAAGGTGAATAAATAACATTATACTTTGTGTAAACCAATAAAGTACCTCAGAGGAAAAAATTGCACACACTAAATTATTATTATCTGCTGTCTCTCAAACAAATACACAGAATTACTCACTAAATTGAAAGGGTACATTATTCCATCAGAAAATGAACAGCCTTCAGGAATCATGAAATTTGTACATAAAGCAAATATTTAGTTACACAAGACCCAAAAAAATAAGGTAAAAATCTATATGACTTGGGACCAGCAGTTGGTGTAATGCCTATGTTGCTGGACTCCCACGTAGTCGACTGCGGTTTGAGTCCCGGACCTGGGTGGCTTAAACTCATGCCAGGCACGTGTGTGTGCATGACCAAGATCCTGAGAGGATAATGGAGGAGAAGGGATTGTGGCATAGCCGTCCATCCTGGGGGGTGATTTCTTGCTTTCTGTCTCTCTGTCTTTCTGGCAAGCGCATATGCTCTATAGCAAAGACCTCTCAAAAAAAAAAAATCTACACAACTCTGTATTTCTGGTGGAACATAATAAATGAAAACACCTCCACAGTTACTTTAGAGACATTGGCTATGGAATTTTTTTTTGGAGTTTTTAGAAAATGCACTTAAAGTGAATTTTGTGTAGTTCTTGAGTAAACATGCACTCTGCTACTTCTGGGGAAAAAAACAGGAAATTTTTAATTTGTCAACTGCTTCAGTTTATTAAGAATTAATTCTTAATAATTAATTTAATTTAAATTCAGTTAGGATTTTCAAATAAAGGACAACCTAAATGGAATTGGATTTTCTTTGTTCTGTTAAAAACTTTTGTACAACCTGTTAAACTATGGTTGAAATATTGAATCAAATACAACATTAGAAAGATAAAAATGAAAAAAAAAAAGTAACATGTTTTTCCAGGAGAATAGAGGGTGAATAAAGAGCATTATTCAAACTCTGAATAAAGGACGATGTTCCCAAGTCACCTGGTCTTGGGCTGCCTGGTCAGAGTCCTCATCTGAAGTGGAGGGACAAGTCAGGATAATTCCAGGTACCTTTGAGATGATCAGAGGTTGTTGACAAATGAGATGGAGGAATTTAAAAAGAAAGGAGGTGAAGAAGAAAAAGATAAGCCAAAAGCCAGAAATCCCCATAGAATATGAGTAATTAAATCAACTACTTACAGATAAGATGTGACTAAAGCACTAAACAACGGAGGCAATTGATTAAGCAGTAAAATGAAAAAAACAGAAACAACTATCCTATTAGGGCTAGTAAAAACAATAAAACCATGTTAGACCCTTTAAGAGTATCAGTCCAATTTTGGTATTTAGTTAGCAATATATAATGTGTGTATTAATAATATGTGTATCAGATGGTATAAGTACTAGAATCATTTGTATATTAAAAGGCCACATGGCAATCTCCATAGGTTTTGATAAACTGTAGAGAGAGCTCTGAGTACTCAATGCCAAAACATTTTTTTTTCCTTTCAACGTATACTCTAACAGCCACTAAAGTGAAATTACTTGCAAAATGGTTTAATCATAATCCAAAATGCTAATGAATGAGGGTGTTATCTGCAAACATCATTTAGGAGGCAGATTTTTACCAAAATGAAATCCGCATTAGTTATGTGATATGAAAAACAGAACCAGAAAAAGCCAGAGGGGAGTTGTTCAGATCTTTGCCAAAAAGCCTTTGTGCATTTACCTCTTTTCTATGACTGCTGTACACTGCTATGACTCTCAGTAAAGAGAAAATCTCCATCCATAATGTCAGGCTCACATTAAATTTTAAAAGTGCACACAGTGGGAATCGTAATGTCACACCAGGCTTGCTGTCCCCACACACTGAGATTTCACTATTGGCTGTAAAATACACACGTGGACCTCTTTGTGCCTGGAATGTTATTCATGAAGAAAGAACATGCAAAACAGAGATTATGCACGCAATCTGTGAGACAAAAGAATGGACAGATGAAACAAATCTGGATGAGAAGAGTCAATGGATCAGCCTCAGAGAATGGAACGAGTGAATAAGTGCTTTAGTGCCCTTTTTTTTTTTTTTTTTTTTAAATTCCTAGATTGTGTATGTGCTGGCCAGATGTTAAAGGGAGTGATAAAGCACTTCCTATGGGGGATGACCATGCCACAATCCTATCTCCTCCATTCTCCTCTTGAGATTTTGGGCACACACACACCCCCACTGTGTTTTTCAAGTTGCTGGGTTGGGACTTAAACTGCATGATCAGACATATGGGATCTAACTGTCTTAACCACAACACCACTGGCATGCCTGGAAGTGTTTCTGCAGTTTTTGACATGCAAAATGGCTAGATATTCAAGTCAGAGCTTGGTAGAAAACTATCAATTATTATTTTAATTGTGATATCTAAATCTGAGTAATATCAAAGTATTTAGATATTTTATTTTTAAACACCTCCTTTACCAGTGCCCACTGACTTAATTCAAAGGGCTTACTTAATCCACCTTTTTACTGCCATGTATAAGGATCTTATAAAAGATTTGGGCTTGGAGCCAGCAGGTAGCAGAGTGGTTAAGGCACTGGATTGTCACATGGCCAATCAGTTTGAGTCCCAGACCAAGTGACTTTAAAATTGTGCAAGGCACATGTGTGTGTGTGTGCCCCTAGTCTTGAGAAAAGAATGAAGGAGAACACATTACAGCATGGTCATTTCCCCCAAGGAGAGAGTTCTTACTTTCCCTTTCTCTGTCTCTCTGTAAGTGCATGTGTCCTATGACCAAAAAGAAAAGAAAAGAAAAAAAAAAAAGATTTGTACTTAGCTCCATATAAAACACTAGTATATAATACAGGTAGTATTACACATCACTGGATCAAAGATAGTCTTTTTATAAATGATTCCAGATTAGTCATTTGGAAAAAGATAAAATCAGAATCAATTCCTCATACAATATACAAGAATAAATTCCAAGTGGATCTAAATGTAAAAATAGAACTGTGTAAATACCAGGTGAAATTAGATGGGTGAATTCCTCTTCAACATGAATGTAGAAAAAGATTTTCTCAGTGTGATTAAAATCCATACATGATTAAAGAAAAAAAAGGGATAAATTCAACTAAAAGAAAATTAGTAATAATTTTGGAAGGAGAAAACATAAGCCTGGTCAAATAATGAAGTACAAGTAAGGAGAAAATCTCTGAAATACATTCAATATTGCATACATCACAGATAAAGGGCTCATATTTTAACATAAAATAGAACATTTAGAAAATGAAAGAGGCCTGGTCACAATGGTGCATACTGTTAACAAGCTGTGCTCTGCAGAAATGTTTTATCACCTGGTAATGATAACGTGTATTCTCACCTGGACTGACCTGAGAACTATTTCATGTTGGGTAAATTCTCTTTACAAGCCAAATGATGAGTAGCGATCAATGTTTGAAAAAATATAAGGAGGATAATTAAAATAAAATAAAATGTTTAAAAAGATGCTGTGCTCTGTAGGCTGGGACCACCAAAGAAGCAGGGTGTTATTCCTGACTCATTTTGAAGACCAGCTGTGGTGACAAACACCTGCAATCCCAGTGATTTGGGAGTCTGAAATAGGAAAATTGTAAGCTCACATTTGACCTGGGCAAAATAGCACAGCCCTGTCTAAAAAACAGCAGGATGTGGTGGCACATGCCTATGGCCTCAGTTGAGAGCTGAAGCAGGAGGATTCTAACACAACAAGATTATGTCTTAAAATTATATATGTAAGGGATTTATTACCTGTTGATGATATCATGTATAGTATTCTCAACTGGATGGGTCTGAGAAGTATTTCATGTTAGGTAAATTCTTTTTAGAAGCCAGATGATATATAGTGATTGAATGTTTAAAAAAATAATGAGAATAATAATACTAATAGTCTGAAAAAAAATAATGAAAAGCTATTTGATGATGATAGTAATGTCTTTGTTTTGACTGATATGCATGATATTCCTGCTAGAAAAAGAAATGTAATACACCGTAAAGATATATGTTTCAATGTAATATTAAAAAGATTATGATCATAAGTAAAATTATTTATATATATATGAAAAATATCAAAAATCCTATAAATACACGGGCAAAAAAATATAAATAGGGAACTTACAAAAAGATTCAATGGTCTTAAAGCATAAAAAAAAAAGTTCTATCTCATTACTAATATTAGACTCAAAATAAAGCTACAATGAGATAGCACTTTTCACCCTCCAGATTGGGAAACACACAAAATCTCCATAATAGTTTGATGCAGAGGCTGTGGAGAAACAGGCTCTTTCATACATGGCTGTTGGGAATGCAAAATGATATAAATGCCATAGAGGAGAATTCAGCAATATCTAACAAAATTGCATATGCATTTACCCTTAAGCCCAGCAATTTTGCTTCTAGGAACTTATCTGGAAACCAACCTTCCAACAATATAAAAATACATACACTCAAGTTGTAGCATTACTTTGTCATTGCAAAGCTTAGAAACCATCTAAATGCCCAATCATGAGAAATTTTGAATAAACTTTGGTACAAACATACAATGGATACTATACCATTGTAAAAAATGATGATGATGAACTTGTCTACAAGCCAATATGGAGATCCTGTGAAGTGAAAAATCAAAGCCCCAAAACAGTATCCAATAGCATTGCCTTTAAGAAAGAATGGGAAATAAAAACATATGTCTGCTTATCTTTACCCAAAAAGATAAATTTTAAAAATCACAGGAAATGAAACTCAAATATGTTGGTTGACTCAAAGTAAAACGGTGAAGACAATGCAAGGGGTATGGAGGTAGCGACACTTCTCTTGGTAGGCCTTTTCATACATTTTGACTTTAGGAAGAATGTTAATGTTTGACATATTCAAAAAATTAAGTCAACAAGGATGGGAAGAGAAGAACCTGAAACACATTCTCCAAATAAATACCATAATCACAAAGGAGCTTCAAAAAGCTTCAAATTCATGAATAGCTTATTTGCACAATACATGTTATCCATAAACTTTTTGAAGATCCTCCACATAACAAAGGTCAAAAAGAAGAACTAATCTAGGCCAACTTCATGGCCTGGTGGTTGAGAAAACCAATTCCCACACGACCAATCACATGGTTGGAATCCCAGACCCCACAGCTGTAGGAGCACTCCAGGAAATTATACGTATGTACTTAAAATCCTGAAAATAAGGAAAGATAGAGAAGGAATTTAGCATGACCATTCCCTATGGTGGGGGAAGAGGTGCTTCTCCTCTCCTTCTGTGTCTGTCTCTGTCTCCTTCTGGAAAGTGTACACACCTTCTAGCACAAAGAAGAAAGAACAATAACTACTCCAAGTAACTAGTAAACAACATTCACTAAATGCTCTCAGTCTTGGACTGAGCAAGAAGATGGGAGGACTAGAGGGGCCATCAGGTGGCAAAGTGGTTAAAGCACTGGACTCCCACATGGGAGACCACAGTTCAAGTCTCAGACCCAGTGGCTTGAAACTCATGCTTGGTGCATGTGTGCCCAAAATCACAAGAGGAGAATAGAAGAGAAGGGATTGCTGTGTGGCTATCCACCCTGCAGGGGAGGGTGATTTATTGCCTTCTAGCTTTCTGTCTCTCTGGCAAGCACACGCACCCTACATCAAAAAACTCTTAAAAAAAAAAAAAAAAAGAAGGAGGAGGAGGAGGGAGAAATAGAAACTTGAGATTCTGAACTCTTTTTAGTAGGTCTTTTTTTGTGATATATATGGGTGAAGTCATTCTGAAACTATTATATGTTAACTGTTGTTATAAGAAAGAAGTATTTGTTTTTTGTTTTCGTTTTTTTTTTCCCTAACATTCATTCCCTGAGCATCATCACAGCGTACTAAATGTAATCTCCCATCTAGAATAAACTGCACAGTGACCCAATCAAGCATGTAAAAAAACGGTAAAACTATTCGTACCATTTAAAAAAAAAAAATGGATATTTGATGGCTGCAGTGAGCGGTATGGGCCCAGTTGGGTTCTACTTTATAGTATGCTCTTTTTACCCAATGGGGTTTAGGCCTAAAGTCAGACTTGAGTTCATGTAGAGACATGTGTCAGCTGTGATAACTATTGGAGAGACTTAGACTAATTAAGATCACTGACAGATCATTTGGGGAGGGGTGAGGCACGGAGGGCAATCGGGGATGACAGGGACAATGTGGGAGGAGGATGGGTCATAACAGAGGGAGGGGGATGGGGAATCTAGGATGGTAAAACAAAAGGCAAGGTATGCAGGACACAAGAATTGGGAAATTATTTGCTGAGAACATATATGTTGACGTGCTTGATTGAGCCAACGCACAGTATATATTGGATAGAAAATTCATTTGTGTGTTGCGATGGGAAAAAAAAAATTATAATAAAAAAAAAACTATAAAAAAAAAAAAGAGAAGAGGATAGAGAAAGATAGCAAGTGAACAATAGAGGGGATGTTAGTGAGAAACAGATATGGTTTATTATCTGTTGAAGATGACGTGTATAGTATTCTCAACTGGACTGGTCTGGGAAGTATTTCATGATGGGTGAAGTCTTTTAACAAGCAAAATGAGAAATAGTGATTGACTGTTTTAAAAAATTATAATAATAATAATTATTGGGAAATGCATGGAAAAGACTTTGAATGATAAAGCGGGGAGATCGATGCCTCTGTATTGACTGACATGCATGGCATTCCCTTTTGAAAAAGCAATGGAAGTCAATGTAAAGTTATATGTAATCCAATGTAATATAAAGAAGATTATGATAATAATAAAAAAAAGAGTTTTAAAGTAAAAAAAAAAAAAAAAAGAAAAGAAAGAAGTATTGAGCCAATAAGAAAATGTGTTGATGTTTTGGAGGCCAGGATTCTCACTGCAAGAAAAAGGATATGCAAATATAGAATGGAGAAAGGCAAGAAAAATTCATTGGAATCAGAAGTGTTGAGGTATAATCAAGGTATCTAAATTATATAGATATATATTACATGGGTTTATGTTTTGATATTTATGTGTATATCATGTGTGTGCATGTAGATGCATATATGTGTGTGTGTGCATGCATTTATTTATTTTCTGGCTCTGTCCACCAAAAAATCTAGAAGCAAAGTCATTGCATGAGCAACGAGCAGTTAGCCTCAGATCTTGATCTCTAACATCAATCCTCACTAAAAGAAATCAGACCCCATTGAAGAAATTACTGAAAGCTGGGCTGGAGAAGGATAAGTATGAGTCTGAAATGTTTTATTATACCAGGTGAAAGGAAATGTGCAAGAGAATAATGGGCATATGACACAGACACACACAGAGCCAGCTTGAAGGGACTCTAGCCAAGTCTGAGCTAACCTGAGCACCAAACTATGGTCATATGCCACACAAAGACATTTCAGTCAATGATGGGTCACAGAGAAGGTGGTCTCTAGTCTATACCATATAGCTTAGACATGTACGAACCTATACATCTAGGTATGTGTAAGTACACTCTGATGTTTGTACACCATGAAACAACGATGCATTTCTCAGGAAGTATCTCTGTTGTTAAGCAATGCATGACTATAAATAAAAATAATTATAGATGATTTGAGGTAAAATGTGATATGTAAATGGGAATTCATAAATCCATATAGACAATACATATTCTATAGCATGGATGTATGTGTCCTATGGAATTCATATATTGAAACCTAATCCCCAAATTGATGGTATTAAAAGGTAGGGCCTGTAGGAGGCAACTTAGTTATAAGGGCCCTGCTCTCATGAATGGAATTTAGTACACTTATAAAAGAGGCTCGAGGGAGTTTTTTCATCCCTCCTGCCACTTGAGGGCAGAGAGACAGTGCCAGCTATAAGGCAAGAGTGCTCACAAGATGCTGGCTCAGCTGGTACCTTCACCTTGAACTTCCTAGACTCTAGAATAGTAATCTTGGACTTCCCAGACTACAGACTAGTGAGCAGTTTCTGTGGTCCATAAATTACCAACTGTGAGGTATTTCATTAGAGCATAACAGACTAAGACACACATATGCATACATACCAAGAAAAGGGAGAATTCTTGGTTGTAATAGAATCTCACATATTAACTGGTAAGTGTGGAGGGAATGCTGAAGTGGATCCTTACCATTGTGTTACCATCATAATAAAGGTTGGTAAAAGCAAGAATCATCAATGGAAGTCTAATCTAAGGGGAAATCTTAATGAGAAACACAATATTTGCATGATCTCAAAGTGTTTCTCCACAAACCGCTTATACTTTTAAGGTAAAAAAAAAAAGTAATAACTTACTATTAGAGATATAGGACAATATTTATAGTGTGTGATGAAAATTGGCATTACCAGTGAAAGGCAGTTGGACATTGTGTACCTCCAGATGGGCCAGTCTGAGAAACACACAGTATTCCATATACAATATTCTGACTGCAAATGCATAGCCTGAATCTAATCACGCGAAAACATCAAATTCAAAATGAGGAGACTTGTTTTTAACAAGTGGTGGGACTCTATCTTTGAAAATGTCAGTGTCATAAAAGAGCATAAAAAGGCGGTGAAATGTTCCAGAGACTAAAGAAACATGACAACTAAATACAACACTTCCTCTAGATTGGATCCTGTACTAGAGGAAAAAGAAGTTATAATGAATACTGAGCAATAAGAAAAGCAAAATCCAAATTGAGTGAAAATACCAATGATATAGTTACTGAAATTGACAATCGCTTTATGGTTATATAAGAGGATATGCCTATCTGTGAAAAATTTTAAACTATTTAGGAATAAAGGGCCATGATATGTAAAACTTATTTTCATGTAGTTTTTTTCTGAGAGTTTTTTTTTTTTTTTTTTGGCTATAGGGCGCGTGCACTCGCCAGACAGAGAGAGAGAGACAGAGAGACAGAAAGCGAGAAATCACCCCCCAGGGGGATGGTCACGCTGCAATCCCTTCTCCTCCATTCTCCTCTCGGGATCTTGGGCACACACGCACACGTGCCTAGCGTGAATTTTAAGCCACCAGGTCCGGGACATGAACCGCAGTCAACTACATGGGAGTCCAGCAACATAGCCATTACGCTAACTGCTGGTTCCCTTTTCATGTGTTTTTTGTAAAAATAAAACTATTATATTCGTAGAGCACATTATACATACATATGTATTATGTAGAGATATGTGTGTGCATATACACTTTATGTATGCAGATACAGAAAAAGAGTACACAAATAATTAAGCAAATTGAGTAAAGCATCAACAGATGAAGCCACATAAGGGTTAACTGTTGTTCTTTGTACCATTCTTATTCAAGTGACTTTTACAAGTTTTAAATTATATGCAAATAAGAATTAAAGAAACCTTATAGACCTTGGAGAAATGTTTGATGCCTTACCAGTAAACTTCATAATGTATAAAGCTTAAAGAAAAAAAAAGATTTATAGATATAGATATATACACACACACATATAAACATATATGTGGCAAAATAAACATTTATGAATTAAAAACACTGACCTCAGCTGGCTCATCTAAAGGTGAACAGAAGGAAGAGATTTGAATGTTCATTTGGATTAGAAGATAAAGGTCAGTCTCTCAGGGGTGGTAAAAATCAAAGTGAATGAAATGAGTTACCTCCCTAACATACAGTGATGGAAAGGGAAGGTGCTGTTCTTGGAAGCATTAAGACTTTTCATTGAGACTCAAAATTACTCCGTTCACCAGTAAAATGCATCTTTCCAAAGGATTACATCCACATATTCAGTTTTGCTCTTAGGTTTCAAATTGTTGGAAATTAAGCTCTAGGATTATGTTGTGCCTTTGGGCCCTTGGATGATATTCTCTTTCTTAACGTCAATATTTTACTGCTATGAAGAGAGTCACAAATATCTGATATACACATTCTAAGAAA
>NW_006203862.1:968160-976988 GCF_000334495.1 Tupaia belangeri chinensis
AAAGAGTGTAAATATAGAGAGAACTACAGTCTAATCTTAGTTTTATGTCAAAATAAAAGATGCATGATGGAAATTTAACTTGAATGCTGATACTCAAAACATAAATAAAAAACAATCTGAAGAAAAACTTCTCTAAACTTTCTTGTTTATCTCCAGGTGATCCAGTAAGAACATTTTGCCAGTGATCTGGTAATTGCTATTAAAAAAAATGTTTTTTAAATGCCCTTTTTCTCCCTGCCCTACTCTCTTTGGGAGAAAATAAGACTGAGCAATGAATTTGATCTTAAGTAAAATACTGGCAGTTGGAACATGGATTACATCCAATAAAGACTTCCAAAAAGTGCCACCAACCCTTCTAAGTGTACACTAGAAGTCTTTCTCAAACTGAAAATATAGAGTCAGAAAAAGATAGTCCATGCAAAAAGAACCACAAAATACACATTTTTCTCATCCCCACAAGGAACATTTTTGAGGATTGAGCACATGATAGAACCCAAAAACCTTTACAAATTCAAAATATAAAACTATATCTAGCATCTTTTCTGACCGCAATGAAATTAAACTTGAAATCAACTACAGAAACAACTTACAATAATACACAAATACATGGAAACTAACTGATCTAGTCCTGAACAACTTCACAACTACTGAAGATACTAAGACTGAAATCAAAATAGTTTATGAAAATGAACACGCAACTTCCCAGAACCTTTGGGAACAGTGAAAGCAGTCACAAAAGGGAATTTCATAGCAATTAGTGCTCACATGACAAAAATAGAAAGGTGGTAAATAACCTAATGACACTTCTGAAGGCACTATAAAAAACAAACAAAAATAAGTAATAAAGATTAGAGAAGAAATAATTTAAACAGAATTAAACAACTATACAAAAATAAATAAAACCAAAAGCTGGTTCTTTGAGACGATAAATAAAATTGGCACACTGTTAGCTGGATTAACCAAGAAGAACAGAGAAAATAAGCAGATAAATAAAATCAACAATTAAGCAGATGATATTACAACAAGTTACAGCAGAAATAGAAAAGATTTTGAGAGACTACTAAAGGTGACTATGTATCAACAAAGTAGAAAACCTAGATTATATGGAAAAATTTCTGGACACACATACTTTACCAAGATTGAACCAGAAAGAAATAAAAAGTCTAAATAGACCAATAACAAGAAATAAGATTTAACCAGTAATAGTCTCCCAACAATAAAAGATCCGAATCCTGATGGCTTCAATTCTGAATTCTACAGAACTTATTTTTTAAGAGAGATTTTTGTAATATGGTGCATGCACTTGCCAATGAGACACAGACAGAAAGTGAGAAAGTCCTCAGCAGGGATGGGTACACCACAATTCCTTCTCCTCTACTCTCTTCCTGGAGTTCTGAGCACACACCTACACATGCCCAGCATGAGTTTCAAGGTGCCAGTCCAGGACTTGAACCACAGTTAGCCATGTGGGAATCTAGCACCTTAATCACTGTGCTACCTGCTGGTCCAGCTACAAAACTTGTAAAGAAGAGCTAACAACAATTCTCCTAAAACTATTTCTAAATACCCAAAAGGAAGGAATCCTCTCAAATGCATTTGATGAAGCATCCTTCATCTTAATCCCCAAACCAGACAACAATATAACAAAAAAAAAAAAACCTATAGACCAATATTCATGATGAATACATATGCCATAACTGCTCAAAAAAATACTAGCAAATTATATCCAACAAAACTTTTAAAAGATTATACACAATAACCAGGTAGGCTTTATTTTGGGGGACACAAGGGTGGTTCAACATACACAAAACAATAAATGTAAAAAAAAAAACAATAAATGTAATATGGGCATTAAGAGAAGGAAGAATAAAAGCTATATGAGCACATCAATTTATGCAGAAAAAGCAATTGATAAAATATATCTTTTTATGATTAAGACTCTCAGCAAAATTGGTATAGAAGGGACATTTTTCAACACAATGAAGTCCATATAGGAAACCCATAGCTAACATCATACTGAATGGGACAAAGCTGAAAGTTTTTCTGATTAAAAACTTGGGCAAGACAAGGCTGTCCATTTTCTCCACTTCTTTCCAAAATGGAAGTCGAAGTCCTAACCAATATAACACAGAGTAAAATAAAAGGCATTCAAATAGTAAAAGCACCAGCAAAATTATCTCTATTTGTAGACAACATGATTATATACATAGAAAATCCAAAAAAATCCACAAAAATCTCCTAGAAGTGATCAATACATTAAGTAACAGAATACAAAGTCTACATACAAAAATCTATATCGTATTTATACACCAACAATGAACAGACCAAGATTGAAGAGAAGAAAGCAATCCAATTTACAATATTCACACATTAAAAAAAAAGATACCTAGGCCATGAAGATTAAAGTCCCACGTGGCTGGCTATATGGTTCAAGTCCTGAACCTAGCTGCTTGAAAATCACACTGGGTGCATGTGTGCCTAAAATCCCAAGAGGAAAATGGAAGCAGGGATTGTGGCATGGCCATCATCCCTGGGGGATGATTTCTTTCCCTCTCTGTCTCTCCCTCCATCTTTCTCTGGTGAGCACATGTGCCCTGGAATAATCCTAACCAAAGAGGTGAAAGAGAAAAAACTCTCCAAGGAAAACTATGAAACCCTGAAGAAAAAAACTGAGCATCACACGCAGTTCCACAAAAGTGGAAATACATCTTATGTCCAAGGGTAGGAAGTAATAATATAATCAAAATGTTAATTCTACTGAAATAATTTATAAATTCAATGCAATTCTGATCATATTCTTCACATCAATTGAAAAATCAATTACAAAATTTGTTTGGAATTTTATAAGGCCTCATATCGCCAAGGCAATACTGTACAAAAATAAAGAGACATCTTACTACCTTTCCTCAAAATATATTCCAAACCTGATAATAAAAACAGCATGGTACTGACAAAAACAAAACAAAACAAAAAACACAAGCATGTAAACCAATGGAACAGAACAGAGAACTCAGAAATGATCCCAAAACACAGTCAACTGATTTTTGACAATGGACACTGGACAACCCAGTGGGAGAAAGAAAGTCTCTTTAGCAAATAGTGCTGGACGAATTAAATATCCACCTGCAAAAAATGAAACTGGACCCCTATCTCATCATTAACAAAAATCAACTCAAAATTGATCAAAGATCTAAATGTAGATCTAAACAAAGCCTCAAACTATAAAACTACTGGTGGAGAACACAGGAGAAATGCTTAAAGACGTTCGAGTAGACAGAGATTTATATGACCCCTAAAGCACAAGTGATTGTCCCAAAAATAAACAAGTGGGACTACATCAAGCTAAAAATCTTCACAACAAACATAACGATAATTAGAGTGAAGAAACAACCCTCAGAATGGAGGGAAATATTTGGAAATTATGCTTCAGATAAGGATCTAATAACCAGAATACATAAGGAACTCAAGCAGTTTACCCACAAAAATAAATGAACAATCCAATTTTTAAATGGGCAAATAAGGTAACTCTCCATGGAAGGCTAAAAAGCATATGAAAAACTGCTCAACACATCTTAGCATCAGGAAATGCAAGTCAAAAACACAATGAGATACTACTGAACACCAGTCAGAATGTCCATAGTTAAAAAACTAAAGAATGACAAGTGCTTCCAAGGTTGTGGTGAAAGGGGAATCCTTCTGTACTTCTCGTGGGAAAGTCAATTTGTAGAGTCGCCGTAGAAAACAATGTGGAGGTTCCTCAGACACCACATATAGAACAACCATATGACCCAATAATACCACTCCTAGATATTTACACAAAGGATAGGAAAACACTCGGCTGGAAAGACACTGCACGTTTATGGTTACTGTAGTATTATTCACAAATGCCAAGACATGGACTCAACCTAAATGCCCAAGAGCAGACGACTGGATTGAAAAAACCTATCATTGGATACCATGTGGATGAATATAGAATATTTAATACTAAGCAAGGCAACCGGACTATAAAAGACAGCTATTGTAGGTACCAGCTCAATATTTTTTATATCAAATGTCTACATTCTATGGCAGAAACTAAAAGTCTGGAAGGTATAACGGGGGGGCAAATGCAGATACTAGAGATGACATAGAAAGGAGTAGTGGGGGTTGGAAAGGAGGGCCTCAGGAACCAAACATTTAACAGACACAAGAATGGAAAAGTATCTGTTGAGGATGATGTACATGGTAATATTGCTGACTTGAATGACACGCTTTGAAAAAACATATTGAATGTTGTAAAGATGTACAATGTGGTTTTTTTTGTAGGTTTTGCCTTAGGGTGCATGATCTCACCAGAGAGAGAGACAGAGGCAGTGAGAGGGAAAGTGAAAAATCACCCTCAAGAAGGGAGAGCCATGCTGCAATCCCTCCTCCTCCATTTCCCCAGGATCTTCGGCATGTACACACACACACCTGGCATGGTTTTCAAGGTACTAGGTTCAGGACTCAAACCATGGTTGGCCATGTGGGAGTCCAGCAACATAACCAGTATACCATCTTCTGGTCCTGGTTAACTTTTACAATGAAGTCTTTTTCTTTCTAGTAGATAGAAAAAGAAAAGAAACATACAAACAGGTTAAATAAAGAAATAAATAAAGTTACGCAAAATGATAGAATGGAATAGAGAAAAGACCAGGAGAGATGAATAAGAAAGAAAACCCTTTAAAAACACAGAATGAAACGGAAGGAGGGGTAGGATTTCTTTAAGATAGGCCATACATTTAGGCTAGAACTAAATATTCTGATTTTCATAGTATGGACCTACCAAAGGAGCCTGGCCAACACATGAGAGGAGATACTAATTTCAAAGTCAATATATTTTATATGGTACATGCTATAAGAATCTAATATCCAACAAATGAAACATCTGCATCACCAATTTGCATGAGTCTAAAGTGATACCACTTTTAAACCACTTAGTTTAAAACTAACAGTCTCATTCTGGGGTTAAGTAAACTGACTGGAACTGTATCAGAATTAAAAATGCATCATTCTGGGACCAGCAGTTAGCGTAATGGCTATGTCGCTGGACTCCCACGTAGTCGACCGTGGTTCGAGTCCTGGACGCGGCGGCTTAAACTCACTCCGGGCGAGTGTGCATGCGTGCCCAAGATCCCGAGAGAATAGAGGAGAAGGTATTGCGGTGTGGCCAACCCCCCTGGGGGGTGATTTCTCGCTTTCTGTCTGTCTGGTGAGCGCACATGCCCTATAGCAAAAACCTCTCCAAAAAAAAAGCATCATTCTGAGACTATTTCATCATTGGCATTGTGAGAAAATTTTTTTGAATGTTTAGAATCATCACTGGGCATAAACATTTTTGTTTTGTAAGAAATTTGTAACTTTTTTTTTTTTTTACTTATCAGATGAAATTTAAAAGAACCATATTAGGAAGAAACAAAGCAATTTTAACAAATTACTATATAAATTGTAATTTATGCTCTCCTGACAGAACTACGTCCCTATATTATCATAGAAATTGGTTAATCCCAGAAAGGAAAACCAATTCTTCTTAGGTGTGTTTTCTTATTTTTTTAAAGGTGTCCACTCTCACTAAATTTCCCAGGATTCATATATTTTCGTTTTTCATCATCCTACAATACTGAGAACTGACTATACTTCTTTTTTAATATAACTTTCTTTCTTCTAGGAGATGGTTCCAATAAGAATGCTTCCCAAACAGATAAAAACAAGAGATTATCTTATCACACATGCAAAATATAGGCTTCATGTGATCCAAGATAGCACCTCTTGGTATCATTACAAAGAGTTCTCAATCTTGGCTGACTTGTTCCTTTATTTATCTGTACCTTTTACATTACAAACTTTTCAGGTTTCATGGAACCTCATTTTTTCATCTGCGTATTACAACTAGCATATGACCAACCTCAGTATTCAAAAATGAATTTACCACTGCCATGAATCATGCACTCAATTGTTCTGCCGATTATCTTTGCAGCACCTTGAAGACAAGTCATTTATTCCTTTGGACATTTTCTTTTCCTGATCTAATTCAGTAGATTCCAAACTTCCTCAGCCTACCCAACTAGGTAGTTAAAGGGCCAAGAGCAAATCTAGCCTGACATAGAAACAACGCTGCTTGGACAAATGTAGAGCCTGGTGCCCTAGAGTCCAGCTCTCTACATCCTCCCCCAAGTCTACTCAGCCCTTCTTTGCTCCCCTCAAACCTTCCCCACTTTGCACAAAACCCAAAGGGAGGGAAGTTTGACCCTGCCCCAACAAGGCCAGTGCAATGCTCCCATATTGTGGGACCAACTAAGAAGGCTGATGGAACCACAAAGCACAAACAGAAATGTGGAAAAACAGCAGATGGCATAATGGTTCCATTGCTGGACTCCCATGTAGTCAACCACAGTTTGAGTCACAGGCCCAATAGCTTAAAACTCACGCTGGGTATGTGTGTGTTTGCACACCCAAGATCCCAGGAGACAAATAGAGGAGAAGAGATTCAGCATAGCCATCCCCCTGGAAGGGAGGGTGGTGACTTCTTGCTTTCTGTCTCTCTGGCAAGTGTACATGTCCTATAGTGGAAAATCTCTTAAAAAAAAAAAAAATGGAGGGGCCAGCTGTTAGCATAATGGGTATGTCGCTAGATTCCCATGCAGTCAACTGCAGTTCGAGTCCTGGACCCGGTGGCTTAAACTCATGCCAGGCACTTGTGCATGCATGCCCAAGATCCCAAGAGGAAAATGAAGGAGAAGAGACTGTGATGTGGCCATCCCCCCTTGGGGGGTGATTTCTCGCTTTCTGTCTCTCTGTCTCTCTGTCTGACTGGTGAGCACACATGCCCTATAGCAAAAAAAACTCTCCAAAAAAAAAAAAAAAAAAAGGAAAAACATTTAGATCAACTATCAAGGAACTGATCAGGAAGCCCATCAGAATGTGGATTTTAGAGCCTCATATTTTCTTCACATGGTTAAAAAGTGGTTAAGTGAAGAGTCATTTTCCTATCACTGACTAATTTTAGATTATTAACACTTGATGTCTTTTCCCTTGTTGTTTTTTTTTTTTTTTAAGGTTTTTGCGCTCAGGTGTGTGTACTCACTGGACAGTGAGAAGAAAAGTGAGAAATCACTTTTCTCTTTCATTCTCCTCCACCACCTGGGGCCCCAACATGACTTTTTTAAAAACCACAATTTTTAAAAAATTGTATAAGAATATATATGATTTTTGTGCTTTTCAAAAAATTAAATTTTCAAGAAAAAGAACTGCGGTCGACTATGTGGGAGTCCAGCGACATAGCCATTACGCTAACTGCTGGTTCCTTGTTAAGATTTGGTAATCTTTTTCCTTCTTACATAAAAATTATTGAAAAGTTAAATTATCTCAGAAGATTCCTAGTCATTTACTTTATGGGGCTTTTATTATTATTATTTTGTTAAAGGGCGCATGTGCTTGGCAGAGATTGGGGAAAGGATAGAAGTGGGGCCGGAGAGAAAGATGGAAAGTGTGGGACCAGCAGTTAACGTAATGGCTATGTCGCTGGACTCCCATGTAGTCGACCACGGTTCGAGTCCCAGATACAGTGGCTAAAAACTCACACGGGGTGTGTGTGCATGGATGCCCAAGATCCCAAGAGGAAAATGGAAGAGAAGGGATTGCAGCGTGGCCATCCCCCCCACCCGGGGGGTGATTTCTCACTTTCTGTCTCTCTGTCTCTGTCTAGCAAGCACACATGCCCTATAGCAAAAACTTCTCCAAAAAAAAAGAAAAGAAAGAAAGAAAGAAAGAAAGCACCTGTAACAATGGCCACACTGCCATCCCTTCTCTTCCATTCTCCTCTTGGGATTTTGGGCACTCACACACACACGCCAGGTATGTTTTTCATGTCACTGGGTCTGGGACTTGAACGGCACAGTTGGCCATCTGGCATCCAGCCTAATTAACCACCACACCACTTGCTAGTCCTATCAGGCCAATCATTTTCCCCATTATGTTCTAAGCAGAACATGTTCTAAGTCATTACAGACTGGATTTTCCCAAGGCAGGGAAAAGGTGCCAAGCTAGATTTGGGATCAACCTTAGAAAAGATAGGTACAGAGATGAACTGGACAACACAGAGAACTGCAGGGCAAGCTCAATGAGCTTTGGCCAGCCCGACTGCAGCCTCTGGAGAAGAGTCCATCAGAAGTGAACCCATTGGTAGACACCTCTGGGTTTTTATCCCTCTGCCCATCTCAGGCCCGGGAGTTAGGCTACATGGAAAGAGAGAGACAAAGAGCAAGGTGTATGTTTTGTGGATCTGAGGCAGTAAGCAAAGAGCATAGTGCAGCTGAGGCAGACACAGGAGGACATGACTCCTACCAGGTGTCGGCTGCCAAGCTGCCTGCAGCTGGCCAGCAAGCCCTTCCCTGAAGCGGGATCCTGGCAATGCCCCTCCACATTCACTGCATAGGTCTTAACCAGCTAGACTAGGGTACTACCTGGTTGCTTCTATCAAAGGCATTTGCATTGTTTGCTTTATACAGACAGGTTATTTGATAAAAAATAACATTTGCAAACCACTTAAATAAAAAAGAAACGCAGGGTAAGTAACTCCTCTGGAGGCCTGCCTTGAGCTTGTCCCCAGGTTTGTGGAGCCTAGTTTCATTAGCCAACTTTGCAAGCATTTTGCTTTGGCCAAACTACCACTAGCATCTGGTTTTGCCCTAATGCTCTGCATCTAGCCCTGGTTTAGTGGTCCTCATAGCAAATGGCAGGACTGAGTGAGAGTGTTCTCTCCTTCTTTCAGCTCCTGAAGCTAGCAAGAAAAAAAAAAAAAAAAAAAAAAA
>NW_006203862.1:977148-995832 GCF_000334495.1 Tupaia belangeri chinensis
TTCTACAGCCATAACGACAAAAAAAAAAAAAAAAAAAAAAAAAAAAACTGGCTTGTTATTCAGTTCCCAGCCCCAGACCAACATGGGTTAAGTGCTTTCTGATTGATTATGTAAACAAGCTCCAGCGGCCCCTCTCCACCATAGCTGCTGTGGTCGCCTAAGGAGAAGCACCATGGCAGCAAACCAGCAACAAGCCCTCCTCAATCAAGCTGTCCCGAGGATTTGCTTTCCTTCTATAGCATAATCATCTTTATCATCCGGCTACGGCAGGCGCTTTGCTACGTTGCTATGGGGATTACATTGAAGATAATCACTTGTGAACATGTGCAGATTTTGACAGCCCACTGGAGCCTGATGTTGCCTGTGCCCCTCCATCTGAACATGGCAATGCCCAGAGAACAGAGCAGAGACAGAAAACCACCAAGGTCAAGCAGTTTACTGGTAGTTCCGGATGCAAATAACAGCCTATTATTAGGCTTGCTAAAGGAAGAAGACCCACAGTGTGTCTTGATTTTCATCCTAATTCCAATCCTTTTCTCCACAGCTCTGAGTCTTTGAACAGATCTTTCCTGAACCTGTTCTCTCAGCTGCAAATAGAACGGGTGAGTGCGTGGTTGGTGCAAGCAATGACTAAGTCCAAAATCTCAGGTGCCAGAACAAAGGGTCACTCTACTGGAACTTTATTCTCTATCATGAATCAATCACCCTCAAAGTAAAAATAACACTTAAATCACCTATTACATGATGCTCACATGGCCAGACAATGATGAAATTACATGCACAGCTGATAGTTGTACTGTTAACAAGAAAATAATCAGCATACAACTCTGGAAATGGTACAGCAGGAGATTAAGATGACACGCTTTCTCTTTAAATCAACTCAGAGTTTGCTTAAAACAAACCACCACCACCACTTATTTACTTATTTATTGGCTTTTTAAAAGTTCATTCAAAAAAGCCAACTACCATAAAGAAAAGCCACTATGAAACCATTCTCAACTCTTGTACTGGGTGAGACTGACACCTGCTGGCCAACTTCTCCTACGCAGTCATTCTTTGGAAAGTTACATTTTGCAAGATTCTAATACTATCTATGTAAATATACTGAGAATTGCAGAGGTATTTGGACACATTCCTTTCCAAATAACTTAGACAGGAACCGTCCTATAAACAAGACACAAGAAGATGTCAGCTGCACATTTGGGAAATTGTATTAAGAAGATAATTTATCACCTTTTGACAGGAACTGCCATTTTCCAGTAATTCGCCAAAATGATGAATGCAAAGGGAAAGGAGAAGTTCATGATATATATGTTATCTAGGCCTTTTAGAAAACATGGAGTGCTTCCTTTGGCCACACCCATGTGAGCGTATGATTCTTGCCAAGAGAATTAATGTGCACATTGAGCATATTAAACATTCTAAGAGCAGAGAAAGATTCATTAAACATGTGAAGGAAAATGACCAGAAAAAAAGGAAGCCAACGAGAAAGGTACCTGGGTTCAACTGAAGTGCCAGCCTGCTCCACCCCGAGAAACACACTCTGAGAACCAATGGAAAGGAACTTCTGGAACCTATTCCCTATGCATACATGGCAATGATAGGCACTAAAATAAACTCTGGTCTATAAAAATGTTCTTCTTAATTGAATAGAATTTCACCCCCAAAGCAAATTTTAATTGGACTCTAATTCATTTTGTAATATCCTTATTCAAATTTTTCTAACTGAAAGATGTAATGTGGTTTATTCAATGAATAAAACTTGTTTAGAAAATGAGTTAAAGAAAATAATATGTCAATGATAGATACATTTCACTTTCATACAGCGCACAAATGAAAAATACCCGAAATTATTTTAAAGAAAGATGTTTCAAATTTACATCATTTATGTCTCCTTAATCTGTTAGAAATAATTCTCTGTGTGTGTGTGTGTGTGTGTGTGTGTGTGTGTGTGTGTGGAAAATCAATATGACAGACAATATGAAAGAAAACAGAAAAAAAAGGAAATATAAGGATCGAGAAACCCATGAAGATATAAGTCAAGGACACTTATAGGAAGAAGAGGCAAAATGTGAAGCAGTAGATCCAGGCTCAAAGACACAAATGCCAGTGCAGACAGAGGACTCTCCAGCTAGGAAGCGAACGGGGAGATTAGTCACTGTCCCCAACAAGCACTACCTAATGAAGTCGAGCAAAAGTGAGACAGGAGCATCTAGGCTGTTTGTCAGCTGCCATGTCTCACTTAGCTGACCAGGGTCCGATGCTGCCACTTTCATCTGTGCAGCACCCCATGATGGGCAGGCATGTGTACAGTTTCCACTTTTCCGCAAGCAGCTGAACATTCTCTGTAGTGAAGAATACATTTCCAAGGCAACACTGGGAAGTCAATTGTTTCATTCGAAAGGGCGAGGACTTCTTGTCCTGGGTTCATAGTCTAAGTTACCCCTTTGCACATCCGGGGAGCACTGTACCTAAACCCAGGCTGGCTAAGGCTGGAGGTAGATGGAGGCATGAAGAACTTGCTGGGGATGCCTGCCTGCCTACCTGCCAGCCTCTCTCTCTCTCTCTCTCTCTCTCTCTCACACACACACACACACACACACACACACACACAAATAAACTTAAAGAAAAAAATGTAAAAGGATTCTTCTTAAGGTAAAAATGGCACTGAAAGCTTCAATTTTTTTTAATTTTATTCATTCATTCATTCTAATTTGACCAGAGAGAGAGGAAAAGTGAGAAAGCAAGCCACTAGGTCTGGGACTCGAACCACGGTTGGCCATGTGGGAGTGTCCAGCGCCTTAACCATCATGCCACCTGCTGGCCCTGCAGCTTCATTTTCTTACATTGTTGATAGTTCCTGGGTTAGCATATCTGGGTGGGGAGCCAGATGGCGAGGGATATGAATGCAGTCAAGGCATGGGAGTTGGCCTAGACGACTCTACCTAAATAAATTCTAGGACAGCAGTAGGGGAGTTGAAAAACATTCCGTTGAAATTTAAAACAAACCAGAATTAATCTGGATATGCATAAAACTAACAAACTCTACCTCCTCTGCTGTTATTTTTCTATCTTTTATTTGAGGTAGAAGTCAGAGGATTAATGTTCTCCTAGCTCTGCTACTTAGAAGTCATTTAATGTCTCTGAATCTGTTTCTTTATAAAAGAAAACAACTTACTCTATTTTCCCTGAAGGATTATGAAGAGCAAATGAAATTATGTCTGTGAAACACTAAAAGTTTCCAAGCTACACTAAAAAAAAAAAAAAGAAAGAAAGAGAGAGAGAAAAGAAAATTAAAATTATTAAAACACACACATGTAGCCTTGGAGTTCAGAAAGATGTGGAACAAGAGCCATCTCTCAGCAGAAAACTCATTCCCGAAAGGCCCCCTGTGCTCCTGCAGGAAATGTGGGTCAAAGCTCTCAGAGGCCTGGTAAGGAGGTCCAGGTACCTCATCAGCAAATACCAGTGCTAGGCACACACAGTTTTCTCACTGGCTCTCGATGTTGATTTAAATAAATGCCCTATTCAGTCCTCATTAGAACAAGCTGTTCTCAGATTGGTTTCAAATTACCACAGAAGGAAAATTAAATGTGTTCTTCCATTCAGTCTAATTGTGGATCAGAAGTGGCTATCTAGGAGCTGCCAGGGTGTGCCCGTGTGAGGCTGCTCTGAGGGTAGTTCCAGCCTTAGTCTTTGATGTGTCCCTGGCCAACCCCTGGTTTTGTGTGCATTTGACTCAGGCCACAGAACAGGGACCCCAGACAGCAATCCATTATTCCCAGGTCCCAGGCACCACCAGCTCCCAAGTAAACATTCGATTCCACAGAATCTGAAGTCAGTGAGACAGAGGGGTATGACTCACAACATGATGTCATCTACTTAGATGGTTTCCCAGTGATTTGGGATAACTACACTCCCACACGATTGAGAAGCACTTTTAAAATTTAGAACTTTGAAAGCCACACAGAATTAATTTTCACCTTAGAAACAATCTCCTAATTTTGAAAAAAAAAAAAAAAAAGCAAGTTAGACAAACAGAAAAGTTTCTTCCGGAGGGATGATACTGGTTGTTTTTATTGCCATCACTCTCTAAAAGGTGGGTCTCATTTCAATTTTACAGCCTTGGCAGAGGATTTCAGGTGGAGGATATGTACCTCAGGATGGAAAAGATGAAAGGTCATAACAATAACTAATATTGAATGCTTTAAACTCAATCTTTTAGCAATTATAATTTTGTGTATTTTTATGATGTACACAATGCAATTGAATTTATATATATACATGATACATAAATAAAATATTTCATTAATATCAGTACCTTATCCCCCAAATGTTCTCAGAACACAGAAATACAGTAAAGAATATTCTATTGGGGCTGGCATGTGGCATGGTGATTAAGGCGCTGGACTCCCACAAAGTTAACCATGGTTTCAATCCCAGATGTGGCTGCTCACTTTCTCTTTCTCTTTCTCTTTCTCTCTCTCTCTCTCTCTTTCTCTCTCTCTCTCTCTCTCTCTCTCTCTCTCTGATCAAATTAAAAACAATAATAATGGACCAGCAGATGGCATAATGGTTATATCGCTGGACTCCCATGTAGTCAACTGCAGTTCGAGTCCTGGATTCTGCAGCTTAAAACTCATGCTGTATAGGGTCATTTCTCAACACAGTAAAAGTCATATGAAAAACCTATAGGCAACATTATACTGAATGGGGCCACTAAAAGCTGGTACAAGACAAGACTCTCCACTTTCTCCACTCCTTTTCAATATAGTAATGGAAGTCCTAGCCAATGCAATCAGACATGAGAATGAAATAAAAGACATTCAAATAGGCAAAGAAGAGTTGAAAATATCTTTATTTGCTGATGACATACATAGAATACCCAAAGGTATCTATGAAAAAACTTCTCAATTGAATACAGTAAAGTGACAGTATACAAAATCAGCATCCAAAAGTTTATAGCATTTCTCTATACTAACAATAAGCTGATGGAGGTTGAACTGAAGAAAGGAATCCCTTTTACCATAGCCACAAAATGTATAAGCTACCTAGAGATACACCTAACAAAGGAAGTCAAAGACCTTTACAAGGAAAATTATGAAAATCTTAAAAATGATATTGAAAAAGACACACAAAAAAGTGGAAGGACATCCCATATTCCTGGATTGGAAGAATTAACATAATCAAAATGGTAATTCTACCCAAATTAATCTACATATTTAATGCAATTTCAATCAAAATAGAGATATTCTTCACAGATCTAGAAAAGACAATCATAGGATTTGTCTGGAATCATAAAAGATCCAGTATTGACAAAGCGATCCTGTGCAAGAAGAATGGAGTTGGCGAAATCTCACTCCCTAACCCCAAAATATACTATAAAGCTGTAATAACCAAGACAGCATGATGTTGGCACAAAAGAAGACAGGTAGACCAATGGAATAGAATAGAAAACCAAAAAATAAACCCCAAGACTTACAGCCAAATAATTTTTGACAATGATACCAGTCGATTCAATGGGGAAAGGAAACTACTTTAAGAAATGGTTCTGGAAAAACTGGGTATCCACCTGGAGAAAGATTAAACTGAATCCCCAACTTTCACCATAAACAAAAATCAACTCAAATGGATCAAAAATCTGAACCTAAGATCTCAAACTTTAAAACTACTGATGGAAAACACTGAGGAAACTCTGGAAGTGATTGAAGTAGGCAAAGATTTTTTTAAAAAGACAAGTGAGATTAAATTAAATTAAGAAGTTTCTGCACGGCCAAGGACATGGTAATTAGTGTGAATTAACAGCCCTCGGAATGGGAGAATTTTTTTTTTTTGCCATAAAATATGATTCTTTTATTCCCGCTCTGAGAAATGAAAGAAAAAAAAAAAGGAGGAAAACAGGAATGGGAGAATATTTTATAAACTTTTCCTCAGATAAGGGATTGATAACCAGAATATATAGGGAACTCAAGCAGCTCTCCCCCAAAAAAGATTAACCCAATTAAAAGATGGGAAAATGAGCTGAACAAAAAACTCTAAGGAAGACATACAAAAGCCAAAACTCACATGAAGAAATGCTCAACATCCCTCATCATAAGGGAGATGCATATTAAAACAACAGTGAGATACCTAACCTCTGTCAGAATTACAAAGAAAAAAATACAAAAAAAGGTAAGTGTTGGTGAGGTTGTGGTGAATGGAGAACTCTCCTACACTGTTGATTGGAAATCTAAATTTGCCCAGCCACTGTGGAAAACAATATGGAGGTTTCTCAAAGATCTACAAATAGAACTACCATATGATCCAGCAATTCCACTCCTGGGTATCTACCCAAAAATAGGTGAATGCTCAGTCAGAAAAGCGCTTGCACACCAATGTTTATCGCAACATTATTCATTATTGCTAAGACATGGAACCAACCCAAATGTCCATGAACAGATGAATGGATTGAAAAAGTATGGCACATATATCTATGGAATACTACTCAGCCATAAAAAACAGGACCCTGGCATTTTATAGAAAGAGGTAGAATAGGGAAGCTTTATTGCTGAGGAAGTCAAAGACCTTCTTCACAGATCTAGAAAAGCCAGGCTATTAAAGAAAGATATTGTATGTCTCTACTGAATATATACCAACTGACCACACTCTATGGTAGAGGTTGAAAGATCGGAGGACATAAAAGCACTGAAAATAGTTAAGGACACTGGAGACAGGTGGAAGGAGGGTAGAAGAGGGGAAGAATATAGGGAAAGGAATTAGGGAGGAAAATAGAGAGGCAAGATACTTGTGGTGTCACATGGTTTATTACCTGTTGATAATGTGTATAGTATTCTCAACTGGACGAGTCTGAGGTATATTTCATGTTGGGTAAATTCTCTTTGCAAGCCAAGTAATGTATAGTTATTGAATGTATAGAAAATAATAAAATAAAGTAATTAAAAAACTCACGCCAGGTGCATGTGTGTGAATGACCACGATACTGAGAGGAGAATGTAGGAGAAGGGATTGTAGTGTGATCTTCCCCAAGGGGGTGATTGCTTACTTTCTGTCTGGTGAGTGCATGTGACCTATAGCAAAAATCTCTCTAAAAATGAATGAAAATTATTATAAATAAAATAAATTTTTTAAAAAAGAATATTGCGTCATAAGAAATTATGCATTACCTGGTAGGTTGGTTGATCCTATACACTCAGGTATAACCCCACCTTCCATGTGTCATAGACTAAGACTAAAGTGCTAGCAGCCAGTAAAAAAGTGAAAATTTGTTAATATAAATCAATCATAACTAAAAACAGAACTAATGGAGCCTGGCCTAGCAGCATAACAGACATCATTACATGTCACCCATAGAACCTACACACAAAAATCACAAAAATAATGTCACACTGAAGTTATGTTCATATTCGTCAACAGAAGTCATTTCATAATTTTGAAGCCATTTAACGTTAGCTTGCAATCAAGCTTTCCTTTAACCCCAAGTCTCCTATAGTCAGGAACTTGAGCGTCAAAATGGCCAAGTTAAGAGAAAGAAATGTCAACAGTTAACCATGTCCTTATCAAAACAGGACAGCTCTTTATACTGAAGGGATCTAAACAATGTCAGGAATTACAACCAGAAAAGATAGCAAAGCATTGTCTTAAAGACAGCACCAAAGAGCCACCTATCCCTGTGACACGTGTAACTTGCTGTTATTACATGAATCACTTTCTGGAACAAGGTGCCCTTCAAAGTTGAGTCATCGGCAGAATCAGGTGAGCCAGGTTTTGAGACAGTGCTTTCCTGTGAGCAAAAATTAGCTCATCAGGCCCCAGTAATGTTATTACTTCTGGTTTGGTTGTTAATAAATAAAAATGATTGATATGGTCCTCCATTCACTTCACTCTGACAGACTCCAACCCCCAAAGGTAGGAAGATGTTGACTTCCTCCTGATTCAGTGAATAAAATTGAGATGACTGAATCCTCTGGGCATGACTTGCTCTATAAAGTGCTAGTGAGGAGGGTTGTAAATTCAATTCCTGGGCTACCGCCGAGAACCAAAGCAAATAGAAAATGCACTCCAAAGGTGAATTACAAGAGGTTTTCAAATTGTGTCTATATTAATATACAAGTGACTGATATGAGGACTTAGACAAATTATTGGTGCTTAACTTAATTGCCTTCCACTCTTATTTACCCTTGTTTGAAGTTGGGAGGGAGGGGCATAGTCTTTATTAGCCTTAGCAATTCCTCAACTTGCTTTCTTCCCTAAATTCTGTCCCTCACTTTGCTGAACCAGATCTGCTCAAAATACTCCCCCCATAAAATTAACAAATCAATTAATTTGTTTACCAAAAATGCACATTGAGGAAAACCAGATGTCAAACATGCTAGAGCAATTTTTTTTTTTTTTTGGAGAGCTTTTCACTATAGGCTGCGTGCGCTCACCAGAAAGACAGAGACAGACAGAGAGACAGAAAGCAAGAAATCACCCCCCCCCAGGGGGGATGGCCATGCTGGAATCCCTTCTCCTCTATTCTCCTCTTGGGATCTTGGGCACACACGCACACGTGCCCGGCATGAGTTTAAGCCACCGGGTCCGGGACTCGAACCGCGGTCGACTACATGGGAGTCCAGTGACATAGCCATTATGCTAACTGCTGGTCCCCTGGAGCATTTTTTTTTTAAATTAAGAGTCCCTTTGTCATATAGTCATGGCAGATCTCCTTTAGAATATTGCTACATTCAAGGTATTAAAAAAAAAAAATAGTTTCCCACTTTACAAGATGGCAGGTGATAAAGCTACAAAGCAGGATACTAAGGAGAAGAAACCTGAAGCCAAGAAGGCTGATGCCAGTGGCCAGGTTAAAAAGGGTGACCCCCCACAAGGCTAAAAAGCCCAAGAAGGGGAACCCCCATTGCAGCTGAAACCTGGTCCTAATCCGGGGCATCGGCAGATACTCCCTGTCTGCCATGTATTCCAGGAAGGCCATGTACAAGAAGAAATACTTGGCCGCTAAATCCAGGATCAAAAAGAAAAAGGAGAAGGTTCTTGAGACTGTCACAAAACCGGTTGGTGGAGACAAGAATGGTGGTACCCGGGTGGTTATTAAACTGTGCAAAATGCCTAGCTATTATCCTACTGAAGATGTGCCTCGAAAGCTGTTGAGCCATGGCAAAAATCCCTTCGGTCAGCATGTGAGAAAGCTGCGAGCTAGCATCACTCCTGGGGACATCTGATCATCCTCACTGGATGCCACAGAGGCAAGAGAGTGGTTTTCCTGAAGCAGCTGAGCAGTGGCTTGCTACTTGTAACTGGACCGCTGGTTCTCAATCGAGTTCCACTGCACAGAGCACACCAGAAATTTGTCATTACCACCTCCACGAAAATTGATATTAGCAAAGTAAAAAATCCCAAAGCACCTTACCGATGCTTACTTCAAGAAAGAGAAACTGCAGAAGCCCAGACACCAGGAAGATGAGAGCTTCAACACAGAGAAGGAGAAATACAAGATTTCAGAGCAGTGCAAGGGTGATCAGAAAACTGTGGACTCGCACATTTTACCAAAAATCAAAGCTGTTCCTAAGCTCCAGGGCTACCTGCGATCCATGTTTGCCCTTACAAATGGAGTTTATCCTCACAAATTGGTGTTCTAGATTGTTTTGCCAAGAACCTAATTAAATAACTGATCATAAAAAAAAAAAAAAAAAAAAGGTTTATTCTAGAAGTAGAAAACTAGACCCTAAGCTAGGCAAGGACTTAGGGCTTCAAATTCTAAAAAAAAAAAAAAAAAAAAAAAAAGCACATGAACACCTGGAAGCCAGACAATCCTTGGCCATTAAGAGATAGCCACATGTCTCTGCTACCGCCAACCCAAGCCCAGCACCATACTCCCCCTGCCTGCTCCACCACATCATAAAGCTTCACACCTGGAGCAGAGGCCTCAAAGTCAGACTGACTTGCTCCAAATCCTAGCTCTGCTGCTTCTAGCTATGTAACTTTCTTAAGCTTTTTAACCTTAGTATCTCAATTTTGCATCTGCTCTCAAAGTACCTTATTATACTGATGTAAGAATTGTGTTAATAAGTTTAGCGCATGCCCAATACCCAACAGTGACTGCTCCTGGGGATGGTGGAAAGGGATGCAATTGGCCAAGATATGAGGCATTGTATTAGGAGCATGCTAGAACTTTCCTTGCCCCAGAGAGGGGAAAGAGGGTGTTGTTTTTCTCTTCCTGAAATCAACTGAAGAAGGTTTAAGCTAAATCTGTAGTAGAAACTGCAGTGCCTTCAGAAAGGAGAGCAGACCTCTCTCACAGTTGGACATCTGCTTAGCTATCCGGACTATGTAGGGGAAAAGCGAGCAGGGAGAAATAGCAAGCAGGAAAGAGGCCTGAGCCGGCAGCAGGCCTCTGGTTTGGCAAAGCAAGGATGTTGGGTTTCCTTGGGTCAGATGCCCACCATGGAAGGCAGCTGAGCTTGAACGTTCTTGCTAGTTCTCTACCATCTGCTGAGCGGGGGAGGGGACTGTGAGGTGAGCCTCTAGGGAGGTGGCCCGAGAGGAATTAATAGAGTAAGAGGTACAGCCAGATTTCTGATGGGGAAGGGGGAATTAGGGAATCCTGGGACTTCAGAGAACCATTTAGGGGAACGCTTAGGAAGAGCCAGTCTTTGTGTGACTATCACACTGAGGGCTTCCACAGTCAGTCAGTGCTGGTCAGAGAAACAGCAATGACCTAAGAGGGGACTATTGCAGCACTAGTTAAGAAAGATACATGTCCTCTCCCAACTCCCTCCTCGAAGCCTCGACAAGTCAGAGGTCTTAGGAAGAGCTAGGAGATGTAACACCCCTGCGGGGTCATGCACGCACCCAGCCCCACTCCAAGACCCCTGGACTCCAGCCTGGCCAAGTGGAGGGGGGAGGAGGAGGGCTTTCAGTTGGATGTTAGAATTTAAATTGTACTGAACCGGGGCTTGTCAAGACCCTACAAATAGCTGCAAATTAGTACACCTATTCAAGGAATCCTTAACAGGCAGCATGTGAGGCTTGAGAGAGTGTGACTGGAATCAGTGCAGAGAGAAAAAGCACCCGGCTTTGTGTTTTTATCCAGAGAGGTTCAGATTGAGGAATAAACTACCATAGTGATTACAAGGTTGCTAACTCCTAAGTCCAGCTTTCCCATTGACACCACAGTGTACGTGTCTCACTAAAGGATTTAAAATATTGTACAAGTGTACTTACCATGAATTATCCTTCTATGCAGGACACCTATTGGGGTCTCCTCACACCAAGTCTCAACCTCTGAAATCCAACCTCTACCCCCAAATCACAATGGTGGGGGAAGGTGGTAGATACTCGTGTTTATAAACTCCCTATGATCCAGCCCCTGCCTCCACCACAGCTGATTGGACCAGGAAGATCACCAGACTAGCACAGCTCACCTAACCAATGAAGGGCACCTGCCTAGAAGGATGACCTGGCCAACAGAGATCACCTGACTAGTGAGAATTGTTTGACCAATGAAAGTCACTTAACCACCAGGGATCACCTATTGTCTGAAATCCAAAAGTTCATCATATTAAAAAAAAAATGTTTAAATAGAGACCTGCTCTGCTGAACACGTTTTTCTGAGTAGGGAAGGCTGTGGATGAGAAATAAACGTGGTAACAAAACACACAAAGACACACAAGTATAGTAAAGCAAGGATTGGATGGGCCCAGCTTCTCTGACGGAGAAGTTGCAACCAGGAACAGGCCTCAGGTTTATTCTTTTAAAGGGCAGAAAAATGGGCAAAGGGGAAATGGGATGCAAAGTCGGTTGGTTTTGATGTAAATCCTCTGAAGATGTGAAAACGACTAGCACCATGTAATGTCTCTGGTCTTTTTGGGGGAGAATCCAATGAACACAGGTAGCTTCCTTTAGCCTCATACTGCCCTGTAGCATCGGGTATCAGCAACAACAGGAAGATAACGGATACCAACAGGCAGATAGCGCTTTCCTATGTAATTACTTCTCAATACCCATTGCTAGAGTAGCTCCCGAGGAAGGGCATTTCTGTATGCGCTAAAGGTCACACCATGTTTCCTCAGATTGCCACTCTCTACAAAAAAAAAATAAGTCACTTCAACCCCTCAGACCACACACTCACTCTATATGCCCCACCCCCATCTATCTCCTTCCTCCTGTGAGGCCTCTTTGCCATCTCCCAAGACTGAAATAGCCTTTAGCCATCATCTCCCACTTCTTTCCTCCCCCCACAACAAAATCTTGAGCCCAATATATCTCCCAATGCCTCTCTAACCACTCCCAGAAGTCATAAGAGCTGAAGTTTCTGCAGAACTTTTACTCCTAAAAATTCTAAACCGTTTCGTCAGAGACACCAACCAATAATTGGCCCCAAAGGAGGTTGAAAACATCTTGGTCCTCCAGAGGGTGTGACAGTCACACCTGCCTCCAAAGATCCACATCCCTCCCCATTCGCACTAAAAGACAATGCCCCTTCTCAACATGAGCAGCTCAGGAAGACTGCCCATCACCCACAATCCCTTGTCTCACCCTCAGTTCACGTGGTTCCTTTTTGTTTGTTTTTTGTTTTTGTTTTTGTGGTTTTTATAGAAGATAAAGGCTAGAAATGTCAGATCAAAAAAAAAAAAAAAAGTTCCATGAAATGAAGACAAAATGCAGTTACAACCCTCTAATAAAGTCAGGAAGTGTTTCCCCCCTTTATTTTGGTATTCTTAGGTTTTGTTTTTAAGAGGTTTTTGCTATAGGGTGCATGCGCTAGCCAGAAAGAGAGAGAGAGAGAGAAAGCAAGAAATCACCCCCCAGAGGGATGACCACACCGCAATCCCTTCTCCTCCATTCTCCTCTCAGGATCTTGGGCATGCACGCATATGCGCCCAGCGTGAGTTTAAGCCACCAGGTCTGAGACTCGAACCACTGTCAACTACAAGGGAGTCCAGTGATATAGTCATTACACCAACTGCTAGCCCCAGGTTGTGTTTTTTTTTTTTAAACTCTATTCTAATTTTTTTGACATGAGGACCATCACTAATCTAATTATATCATTATTACCTATTCTTTTGTCTGTTTAGTTTATTACTGTTTTAAATTTTTAACTTCTGATTTTAAACAATATGTAACAAAAATTATATGATAATTGATCTGATATTTTAACTCATTTAAATTCTGATATATTAGACCAAATCTGGCTTAAAATTGAAAGCCATAGATTCCTCCAGCAAACAAGATTTGACTTTTTTCTTTATTTTCATCTTTTTATTTCAGTGCTTAAAATGGTTTAGCATGTTACAATGCATCTATATTTTAATACTTAGGTACAGCAAAAATATTTTGTTCTAGATTTTGGGAGGAGTTACCTTCATCTTTATAAAGATAAAATTTATAAAATACGCCAGTGTTATCCAAAGTAGGGTGTGCACACATCAGAGATATGGAAACACACACAACAACAAAATCATTGGAATTCCCAAAAAAAAAAAAACTAGGACTTCAGTTGATTATTGCCTTTTACATTTCAATTTTTCTGCATGTAATCTTATAATTGATATACTATATTAGTGATGTATTCTATCTATAATTTATAAGTAAATATATATTCAGTTTGTATGCTCAAAAATGAGAGCTCTCATTCATAAGTTTAGACGCCACTGAGCCAAGAAAATACTTTTTCCTATTAGCATTTTTCAATCCTAGAACACAGTGCCCTCTGGTGGCGTGATGAAATAGTGCATGCCAGGTATTTGAGAGCTTTTGTAAGGAAACAATCGTCATCCGGATAACAAGAAAAAAAATAAAATAAGTCTAAATAAGTTACACACATTCTTAACTATACCATATGCAACTATTAAAATAATATTTCTCTGTTTTCTTGCTACTTCTAGGTTCTTTAGAGTAGATGCTTTTATAAATTCAAATTCTTTCCCTCCTGCCTTTCATAGACCTGTCTTTCTGATCTGCCCTTCATAACAACATACTTAGCAAAACCCTGTTGTTCCTTTAAAACTTACCTCATAGTCCATCTCCTTAAATATTGGGTCTTTGGAAAAGTCATGATGCATTTTTCTGTGAAAAATGGCTTTTCTGACGACACAATATTTTCCTGAACACACCAGCTCACTAGCTGCACTCCCTCTGTATTTTATAGGTACCTTCCATTGGCCCATAATAATTTGTTTACATGTCATTCTCTCTATTCTAGTAAACTATAAAGAAACATCATCTGTAGAAAAATATTAGGAGCCACAGATGCAAGTTTCACAAACAACTTTAACTTTTCTAATAACTACATTTTAAAGAGTAAAAAGAAGGGTCTAGCAGATAGCATAATGGTTACTTTGCTGGACACCCACATATTTGACCGCAGTTTGAGTTCTGGAACAGCATCTTAAATCTCACACCGGGCACGTGTGTGTGCGTGCCCAAGATCCCAAGAGGAGAATGGAAGAGAAAGGGTTGCAGCATGGCCATCCCCCCTGGGAGTGATTTCTTGCTTTCTGTCTCTCTGCCTCTCTCTTCTCTCTAGTGAGCGCACATGCTGTATAACAAAATTCTTTTTTAGAAAGTAAAAAGAAACTTAAGAAATATTGTATATCCTTTTTTCATATTAAATCTTCAAAATCCAGGCTGTGTTTTATAAGGATCACCCATCTTGTTGCATTTCCAGGACAATAGCTACATGTGTCAAGTGGCTGCCATATTAGATAATGCACTTCTAAAGGCAGAGTCTGGTCTCTCCTTTCATTTATTGACTATTCAGTAAATGCTTTCAAAATAAATATGTTTAAGGGACCAGCAGTCAGCGTAATGGCTATGTCGCTGGACTCCCATGTAGTTGACTGCGGTTCGCATCCCGGACCCGGTGACTTAAACTCACACCGGGCACATGTGCATGCGTGCCCAAGATCCCGAGAGGAGATTGGGGAGAAGGGATCGCGGTGTGGCCATCCCCCCTGGGGGGTGATTTCTTGCTTTCTGTCTCTCTGTCTCTCTCTGTCTTTCTGGTGAGCTCACACTCCCTATAGCAAAAACCTCTTAAAAAAATAAATAAATAAATAAATAAATACGTTTAATTGGGAGACTTTTTTTTTTTTTTGAGAGGTTTTTGCTATAGGGCACGTGTGCTTGCTAGACAGACAGAGAGAGACAGAGAGACAGAAAGTGAGAAATCACCCCCCCAGGGGGGATGGCCACGCCGCGATCCTTTCTCCCCCATTCTTTTCTCGGGATCTTGGGCACACACGTACACGCACACGCACCCAGCGTGAGTTTAAGTCACTAGGTCTGGGATTTGAACTGCGGTAGACTACATGGGAGTCTAGCAACATAGCCATTACACTAACTGCTGGTCCTGGGAGACTCTATCTTTTGTATAGCATGTCTTAGGCCTCTATAAACAAACACCATAAAGAATCTAAAAACAAAGCTCCCCTATAGATTTTTTTAAAAAGAATCTATGATAAGTCATATCAGTTATGAATAAAATTCCTTTGTGGTTATTTTAAGGTTTTTTTCCATAGGGTGCATATACTCACTGGAGAGGCAGAGACAATGAGAGGGAAAGTGAAAAATCATCCTCTAGAGGAGATGGCCATACCACAATTTCATCTCCTCTATTTTCCTCTTCCCATTTTGGGCACACATGCACATGCACCCAGCATGATTTTCTAGCTACCAGGTTTGGGACTTGAATCGCAGTTGACCATATGGGAGTCCAGCGCCTTCACCACCACACCACCTACTGACCCCAACTCTTTTTATTTTTTTTAAGTTTTTTATTTATTCCTTCCACAGAGACAGGTAAAGAAAGAGAGACAGGTGCTCCTAATAGGGTCTTCACTCCATGACCCCCACTGAATCTCAGGAGTGTGATAAGGAAAGTCCCAGAATGTAAATCAAGGACCTTTTTCATGAATCCAGTTGTGTAAGTGCTGTGCCAACACCTAGCACCCAAAAACTCCTTTTAGAGGTTAAATGTTATACACATATATTTCAATGTATTTAAATAAAAGTCTTGAAAGGCAAAACATTAATGGGTCAAAGAAATGTGGTATTATCTGTTGAAGATATTTTATAGTTTTATCAACTGGACTAGGGAGAAATGTTCCCATGTTAAAATATTCACTTTGTAAGCTAAGTAATTTGATTGAATGTATAAAAGAAAATAAAATTTTAAAAATGTAAATAAAAATAAATTTATGTCTTAAAATTAGAGATTGTCTGTTTCCTAACTATGTACCTAGCCATCTCTTTTTAATTGTCAACTTGCTTTGTCATCACTCTTCCCATGTCCTGCCCTGCCAGCACAGCACACCCTTTAAAGCAGAGGTCCTCAGTCTTTTTGGTGACAGAGATTGGTTTCATGGAAATGGATTTGGGCTCAGATGGGGGTGATGGAGGGATGGTTTATAAGAAGACACAACCTAGATCCCTCGCATGTACAGTTCACAGCAAAGTGCATGCTCCTGTGAGACTCTAGTGTTGCAGCTGATGGACAGGCGGCGGAGCTCCGGCAGTCATGCCAGAGATGGGGAGTGGCTGTAAATGCAGATGAAGCATTGCTCACTCACCAGCAGATGATGTAATGGTTATGTTGCTAGACTCCCACATAGTCTACTGCTGTTCGAGTTCCAGACCCAGCAGCTTAAACTCATGCTGGGCACATGTGCCTGTGTGCTCAAGATTCCAAGAGAATGGAGGAAAAGGAAGTGTGGCATGGCCATCCCCTCTGGGGGTGATTTTTCACTTTCTGTCTCTGTTTCTCTAGTGAGCACATGTGCCCCATAGCAAAATTCTCAAAAAAAAAAAAAAAAGAAGAAGAAGAAAAGAAAGAAAAATTTACCAATTTGCCCAGTATTCTCAAGCAATCTAAAAAGCTTCTAAAGAGGCTTTATTCTAGGGAAAAAAAAGAAAGAAAATAATCAAAAGTTACAACTTGTGACATAGCTTTAAGGAACCATGTAATACAATTCGTGTTAGAAGTCATGTTTTCTCCATCATACCTCTGGCTGTTTGCCTGGCATGCCAGGCATTTTTGTTGAATTTTCATTGAACAGGTTATCAGTGAAGGCCCTTGAGAACACAGAAAAACAGAAAAACATTATCAAATCTTTCCTCCCACAACTCACATTTAGCCTGAAAGGAAGTGGCGGGGGGGGGGGAAACAGTGGAAAGAGTAATTGCATTTTCAATATGGTCACTCAGCTACCATTTCTAGAGTCAAAGCTGGTTAATCCTTATTTCTTAACATGCAGGCCTAACCCGAGTTCACTTTCCACCCACTACAAAGAACAGCTCGAGAGACGTGTGGGCTCATTACGCCCTCATTCCATCTCAGACACTGGCACAGCACAGTTGCGAAATAATTAGACTGCGCTGAACTCAAGAGGTGAGGCCAGGACACTGGCTTGCCCCATGATTTTTACCTTTCATTTGGCCAGAACTTACTCAACTCTGATTTGAAGATTATCCTCTCAACTGAAGAAAAATAAGCTATATCATCTCAGGAAGAACAAAGAAAAGACTCCAAAATCCATTCAACTGAAACGAACATTCAGAGCTTCTTCAAGCACACACCTTTCTGGTTAGTCTTCTGTAGAAAGCATATAAGGTCCCTGCTCTCGGGACCAGTAGTTGGCATAATGGTTATGTTGCTGGACTCTCATGTAAAACCGTGGTTCGAGTCCTGAACCTGGTGGCTTAAACTCACACCGGGCACGTGTGCATGCGTGTCCAAGATCCTGAAAGGAGAATGGAGGAGAAAGGATTGGGGTGTGGTCATCTCCCGGGGGGTAATTTTTTGTTTTCTGTCTCTCTGTCTTTCTCTTTCTGGCAAGTGCACACGCCCTATAGCAAAAACCTCTCCAAAAAAAAATAAATAAATAGGTCCCTACTATCAAGGGACATAAATTCACTCAGGAAGACACACACACACACACACACACACACACACAAATGTGCACGTACAAGTGCAGGAAGTGTAACAGCCGTCTAAGGCAGGACAGACTAAGAGATAATAGGACAGATTCTGAGCCAGACATTTTTAATCCAAATCTGGTTCTACTGTCCCATGACTTTGGGTGCATTATTTAACTCATCTGTACCTCTGTTTTTCTCATCTGTAAAGTGAAGATAATAACTATATTTACTTCCTCTGATTGTGTGATGATTAAATAAATTAAAATCAGCTTAGAACAGTGCATGGTGCATAGTAAGGATTGAGATGGTGGTCATCATTATTACATAAAGAAGAGCCAAATACATTAAATAGGAAGTGTTTTAGAAGCTCAAATCAGGGCAAAATAGCTGTGAATTGGTTATTCAGAAAAGGTTATTTAGAGACAATACAACTGAAGCGTGTGAAATAAGACTCGTAAAGGAAGAACAGCCTTAACAAAACAGACCCATGGGGAAGAATAAACCAGACTTCACAGAACCAGAAGGAGGACTTTCTGGTTAGAGCAATATTTTTTTTTCCTTGAATAATAGGGACAGATGATGTTGAAGGATGGATGAAGCCCTGTGCAAGAGTTGGACACCAGGACCAAGATTGTGGATTTTACCCCGTGGTAAGAGGAAGCCTCCATGGGCTCCTGGGCTGCAGAGGGATAGGACGCCAATGGTGTGTTTGCAGAGTGAGGCTTTTAGGGCAAGCGAGACTCGGGGCAAAGTGGGCATTGTGCCGCA
>NW_006203862.1:995863-1000791 GCF_000334495.1 Tupaia belangeri chinensis
GAGACTCGGGGCAAGGTGGGCATGGTCAGTCATGAGATTATTACAATCCAGGTGCAAGGGAAAAAGCAATAAAAAGGTGAGAGTCAGCACAGACGCTGTCACGAAAGAACTGGCAAGTGACCTTGGAAACAAATTAGAGGTGAGAAAGGAGGTTGGAAGACAGCAGGAGTAATGAGAAGAACGATGGTGCTGGTGACACAAATCACAGAAAGATTAAGTTAGGAGAACTCTGGAGTGGGCAGGAGGAACCCAGAATTCTATTCTGAACATAAAGTTTGGGTCTTTTTTGTTTTGGTTTGGTTTGGTTTTTGTTTTTTTTTGTTTTTGCTTTTTGTTTTGTTTTGTTTTGTTTTTTTGAGAGGTTTTTACTATAGGGTGCGTGAGCTCATCAGAAAGACAGAGAGAGACAGAGAGACAGAAAGCAAGAAATAAACCCCCAGGGGGGGAAGGCGATGCTGCAATCCTTTCTCCTCCTTTCTCCTCTCGGGATCTTGGGCACACATGCATATGTGCCTGGCGTGAGTTTGAAGTCACCAGGTATGGGACTCGAACCTCGGTCGACGGCATGGGAGTCCAGCGACATAGCCATTATGCTAACTGCTGGTCCCTGGACATAAACATTTTGAGGGAACCAAACATCATCTGAAGAAATCTCATAAGGGCAAATAGATAGAAATTCATTGCAGAAAAGAGATCTGAGCTTGCTAAGTGGGTTGGGGATCCTCAGGTGATTGAAGCCAGAAATGGATAAATTCACAGAGTAGAATCAATCAATACTAACACAGACATGATTAAAAAAAAAAAAAAAAAAAGACACATGGAAGAATGCTTCGAGGAAGGGGGTTTAGGCCTTTTTCTCTACCTCAATGGGAACTCAGAATGATAAAGGACAATTGATACTGATGTTTGGTGTGGCGAGAAAGGCCCTAAACTGGAAGTCAGGTCAGCAGGGAGCTCTGTAGAGAATAGCTATGTAATTACCCACAGTGGGCCTCTTCCAGTTCTAAAATTCTGCACGATTCTAATCATCTCTAGGTGTGTTATTATGGGTAACTCATTCCTTTTGGATTATTTTTCATTTTCCAGTAAACCCTGATAAGGATGTTTAACATTTTTTTTAAGAGAGATTTTTGCTATAGGGTGCATGCACTTGCTGGAGAGACAGAGACAGAAAGTGAGAAATCACCCCCCACTCCAGGGGGGATTGCCACACCACAATACCTTCTCCTCCGTTCTTCTGGGATCTTGGGCATACCAACACACACGCCCAGCATGAGGTTTAAGCTGCCAGGTTCAGGACTTGAAATCCAGTCAACTACATGAGAATCCAACAACATAACCATTACACCATTTGCTAGTCCCGGGATGTTTAACTTTTTGTTTTTCACATGAAAAATATTTAGTTCATTAATCCTCTCATGAACAATCCGCACAATCACTGCAGATAGTCATTGCAGAATCTTTACCCCTTCGACTTTTTGCCAGCACCAACATTGGCCTTTGCAGTCCCCCTGACTTTCTTCATTCTGTTCTTGCGTCCCTTTCGCTGTTTTCTTGACATCTTCTTCTTCTCATAAAGGCCGTGTCATGTAAGTCTATGCTTGGGTTCATTTTTCTTTGCATAATCCAAAGAATCATAAATCATGCCAAAGCAAGCTGTCTTGCCACCACCAAAATGGGTTCTGAACCCAAACACAAAGATGACATCTGGTGTGGTCTTGTTCATCTTCGCTAGTTTTTCCCAAATTTTTGTCTTCGGTGCTATTGCCTTCCCAGGGTGAAGGACAGCAATGACCATTTGTTTCCTCTGAAGTAGCTGGTTGGTCAAGAATTTCCTGGTTTGGGTAGTTACTGTGTCATTCATGATGGCGGGATATCCTCAAGCAGCCTGAGAGGAAAAGAGCCCAGGATGTTTAACTTTTTAAAAAGCCAGGAGAAAGCATTCTATTGTAGAAACCTGTAAGCTATTCTCTCTACAGGGATAAGACTTCATTTTAACATTTTCAAGGAAAATGTAGATACTATAGATAGTGTATATTAATATTTATATGTACAGGTATATTCTATTTCTAAAGAGACTATATACATAATTCATATAGTTAGCCTACATAAAATAATAACCATGTTTTACTATAACCATTTTTGAAGGAAAAAATACATGCCAGTTATTCTTACTTTCCATTTTTAATTCATAATATGCCAAAGGCAACAAGTTACTTAAGAAAAAAATAGGCCTAAGTTTATACCAAATTCTAAAACTACTCAGACACTTCATTTATTTAACCAGTCAGTCTGTCAAGGAATTCTGAACACATTGAGAACACACTGGCAAGGAAAAAAGTCAACTCTCTGCACAGAATAATGATGGGTTCTTTTTCTCTAGGCATCTTCTTCATTCCCCCTGCACCTCTAACACACCTCCGTGTGTATAATGGACTTATTTGGAAGACTTTTCACAGACGATGAATATCTATATTATAATATAGATAGAAAATTTAAAGGATTTTCCATTCATAAGAGTTCTTTGGTCATCCCTCTATCTGGGAAATTTTCCCCAGCTCTCTTCCTTCTCAGACCCATGTCCTAGACTCCTCCCTTCTCTCCAGGGAAACTTCTCCTATGCCTGACCTTCCTAGAGATAATGGCCTGTCTTCTGGTCTTTTGCACCTGCCAATGGGAAATTTAAAATTCCTTTTCCTTTCTGAACCCTTTAGTTCTCCAGCTCCTCCCCAGATATGTCTTGACTTGTTTACTTTCCATCTGAAGTCCTGAAATTGGAATGTGTACTATATCACTGGAACCCTTGTTAAAACCTACATTTCAGGAGCCAGTAGGTGGCATGGTGTTTAAGGCACTGGACTCCTACATGGTCAACTGCAGTTTGAGCACCGAACGTGGTGGCTTTCTTTTTTTACTTTCCCTCTCTCTGTCTCTCTCAGATTAGCACATGTACCCTATAGCAAAGTTTTAAAATAATAATGATAAATTTTTTAACTAAATCATTAAAAAAAAAAAGTTTGTTAAAAAAAAAATAAAACTAGATTGCAGGATTCTATCCCTAGATGGAAGTAGTTCAGCAGTTCTGAGATTGAGCCTGAGAATTTGCATTTGTAACTAATTCTTTGGATGCTGATGTTGCTGGCAATCTGAGAATCACCCCTTTAAAGATCATTTAACAAGTTTCCCTAGCAATAGAGTCACCTACATACTCTGGCTTCACCACTAGTCACACAAAGACAGAACTGAAGTTTTCCAATTAAAGATTTTATCTACCTCATATCTGAATCATGTATTAATTGCTAATAACACCTTCTGTAAGTGGAAGCCATCCTTAAAGACTTGTCCTGGGGCCAAGCTGTAGCATATGCTTGTTGTCAGGGCAGCTGAATCCCACACAGCCGACTGCATGGTACCCTGCAGCTGAGCAGTAAGAAAGTCCTGGTGCTCCCTGGTCTGACAACAGTGGGAGAGTCAAATCACACAAGCCTCTTCACAAGTGAACCCTCACTCCAGCCCATCCCCTAACCACAGGTCAGGCTCCTTTCTTTGCTCTTTCAAGCCATCTTGGGCATGCTTGAAAGATCTGCCTTGCTCTTCCCAGAGACCTCAGTTTCCTAAGTGATAAGCCTTTCCACAGTCGGTTGGTGTGAGTGTAGCAGCATTAGCATTGGCATTGGAACAAATTTTGTATGGGGGTCCTGCCTATCTTTAGAGGATAACCCTAACAATTCCCCCGGGGCTTAGAGGGTTTCCTCCTCTCTCTTTATATTGAAAGATCCTTGGAATTATCATCCTATGCAACCAGACAAGTTCACATACAGAATTTGAGACACCCCCCTGCAGGCTACTGGAAACCAGGTACAGACGTTCCAGAAAGAAAAGTAGAGGTAACTACTCTGGAAATTCTTACAAATCCAAGAAAAAAGTCCTGAAGATACTGATGTAAGCAGACAATCGTATACGGAAGACTCTGGTAAACAGTCTCATTTGCAGGTACAATTTCCAATCAATTTTTCAATGTTCACTTAAAAATGAGGAGACATCTAAGGACCACCACACATTTGAGGAAAGTATCTCATAATAAAGACAATAATCCGAGCAAATGATGAGGAAAAGGCAACTGACAGGCGATAGATACAATGCAGAAAGTATTTTTTGAAATAATATTCTCAAAGAGATAAGAGAAGCTAGAACTAAACACTATTAGAAAAATATGGGGAAAACAAAAAGGAACACAAAGATATCAGAAACGAAAAACTCAATGGACAAAAGAAGTCTTCCAGAGAGAAAAACAAAAAGATAAAAAGATGGAAAATAGACATTTAAAAAATAGAAAATGTGAAAAGTCCAGTAGGCCACTGTTTCAAACAACAATGCAAAAAGAGGGAAAATAATTAAGATAGTAATACAAAATAATTTTCCATAGTTGAAAGAAATTAATTTTCACCTTGAAAGGTACCAGATGTCTCAATATAATAAAAGAATACAGTTCTCTGTGAAGGCACATTATTGTGAATCTTCAGAACAACAATAAATCCAGAAGATTCAGAAAACTTTGATCATGATTTTCTTACATGATATCAAGAATCATAATGGCATTAAACCACTCAGGAATAACTTATGAGGGAAAAAGATTTCCAACCCAGAATTCTATACCTAAACTATTAACTGAATGTCAGAGTAAAGTAAAAATATTTTATGATAATGTAAGACCTGAAAAATATTTTCTTCAAATATCTTTCTCATAAAATTACCAAACTAGGACCAGCAGTTAGTGTAATGGCTATGTCACTGGACTCCCATGCAGTCAACCACAGTTTGAGTCCTGGACCCGGTGGCTTAAACTCATGCCAGGCGCATGTGCGTGCATGCCCAAAATCCCGAGAAGAGAATAGAGGAGAAGGGATTAAGGCGTGGCCATATCCCCG
>NW_006203862.1:1000831-1010823 GCF_000334495.1 Tupaia belangeri chinensis
GTCCCTCTCTGCTTGGCTGGCAAGCACCCTAAAGCAAAAACTTCGGAAAAAAAAAAAAAAAAACAAAGTATAGGTTCAGCCAAAATAATCAAGTAAAATGAGAAATAGGAAGAAAGGAGGACAACTAAAACCAAGTAACCCCACATAAAAGGAAAATGGTACAGGGAATTCTCAAGAAGATAACGCTAAAGCAGGTCTTGATAGCCACTAGGACAGGCCAGAGTAAGTTGGAAGGCATCAAGAGGCAATTCTTCAAGAAGATGAGTGGATAGAATTTAATGTGGCTGATTTTTTTAAAAAAAGAGATTTTTGCTATAGGGCACATGTACTTGCTAGAAAGACAGAGAGAGACAGAGAGACAGAAAACAAGAAATCACCCCCCACCACCACCAGGGGGATGGCCATGCCACAATCCCTTCTCCTTCATTCTCATCTCGAGATTTTGGCCACGCATGCACATGCACCCAGTGTGAGTTTAAGCTGCCAGATCAGGAACTCAAACCACTATTGACTACGTGGGAACCCAGCAGCGGAACCATTATGCCATCTGGTTGCTTGTCCCTAATGTGGCCGATTAAATTCAGACAACTGACAGAGAATTTGTTACTGACCTGAGGATGAGAATATAAAATAATGAAGTAAACAATGAGTATTTACTCCAAGGAAAGTGAAGTATTTTACAAGAAAGAAAAAATAACCATAGTCTATGACTTGGTATATCTGTAAATAGCATCTTCATAGTTAAAATAATATGAAATACAGATTTAACCAAAATCATGCTATAACTTTATTGGGAGGTGGAAGAGGGTAGGAAGTACACGTCAGAAGGTCAGAAGATCAGAAGAGAAAACATCGAGCAAGGAGATCAAGCCAAACATGATGGCTAGAGCTGAAGTCATTCGGGAATAATAAAGTTGTGGCAAAAGAGGGAACAACATAAATCTACATAGAGATAGGAAAAGAAGCTTTAAAAGAAGACAGTTGCTGCAGAAGAACAAAAATACTCACAGAGGGGAGATGGGCTGCCCAGTGAATTGCTATTTGTCTTTAAAATTCTTGTAGAGTTCCTAATTTCTTATACTCTGTTCACATACAGCTTTAAATACTTTAAATATAAAATATTAATAATCTTAAATAACAAATTATCCAATAAAAATTATTAATTTTCTTTTTAATATCTATTCCCACAAAGAATTCAAGACATATAAAAGAAGTCTATATAACAGGACTGGTCCCTTAGCTCAGTGGCCAAGTGTAGTGCATGGGAAGCTGAACCCCACATGGCTGGCTGCATTTTACACTGCAGCCCCTGCACCTTGAAAAACACCCCAGGCACATGTATGCATGCCCAAAATCCTGACAGGACAGAGCAATGGAAGAAAAAAGATTATGGCTTATCACACTCCATTGAGGAGTGCTGTCTCTCCCTCCCTCTTTCTCTCTCTCTCTCTCTCTCGCTCTCTCTCTCGCAAGCACATGTGCCCTCCAGCGATTAATGGGTTTGTTTTTGGGTTTTTTTTTACTTTTTTTTTTTAAGAGATTTTTGCTATAGGGTGCGCGCGCTCGCCAAACAGAGAGAGACAGAGAGACAGAAAGCGAGAAATCACCCCCCAGGGGGGATGGCCATGCCACAATCCCTTCTCCTCCATTCTGCTCTCAGGATCTTGGGCACACACGCACACGTGCCCGATGTGAGTTTTAAGCCACCAGGTCCGGGATGCGAACCGCGGTCGACTATATGGGAGTCCAGCGACACAACAATTACGCTAACTGCTGGTCCCCGGCAACTAATGTTTTTAAAAAGATAGTATTGTGTGTGTGTGTGTGTGTGTGTGTGTGTACAGAAAAATAAATATGAATATAGAAGATAATCAAAAGAAAGGAAAAAAGGGAATCATGATCATCTTTTTCACTTTATTTCCTCAATTAAATGAAATGAAACCTGCAGCTGGCAGGTGGCCTGATGGTTGGGGCACTGGACTCCCACATGGCCAAGTGCAGTGAGAGTCCCAGTCTCAGTGGCTTGAAAATCACTTCAGGTGTGTGTGTGCGTGTGCCCAAAATCCCGAGAGGAAAATGGAGGAGAAGGGATTGCAATGTGACGATTTCCCCTGGAGGGCAATTTCTCATTGTCCTTCTCTCTGTCTCTCTCTTCTGTGAGAGCACACATTCCATGGCAAAAACTTAAAAAAGAAGAAGAAAGCAAAAAGAAAAAGAAAGAAATGAAACTTAGCTGCTACTATGGTTTTGTAGGAAGCCTTTGTTCAATGTTGCTTTGTTTTTGTGGGAAAGAAATGTCTATAATTCTTTTTAAATGTTAAAAAGGTGTTATACTTCCAAAAGCTGAGAACCACTGAGCTAGAAAATTGTTTCTGACTCACAATTTTGAGCTGATCTACTTTTCAAAAGTGAATCCATCTCGTTAATGTTCACATATCAACTCTGCTTCTCCCTAAGGACAACCATACAAAATAGAGGCAGTTATTTTTCCTGTAGGCCTCGGGGTGTTTTTAAGACATACATATATATATAAGTGGAATGTCTGTACTAATGCTCCTGATCCTGGGTGAATTTCTGTAAATGGGAATATCTGTGAACTGTTCCTCTGAGAAATACCCACTTTCGCATCTGGTATGCTTTCTTTTTGTCCAAATTATAGCTATAAAAAGCCTAGTTAGCTGGCAAGGGTTTATGTTGTAGGGTATTTTAATAATATTCAAGTTAGCATTAGATAGACTATTAGCTCTTAATAGGGTTCCATGTTTTGCATTTTTAACATTTGTATTTATTAAACTAGGAGCATAACAAACTCTGCAAACATCTCAAGTCATGAATTGGGTTAATAAAGTTCTAGAGTTTTGCTCAGTCAGGAAAGTGCTTGCACATCTATATTTATTGCATCATCATTCATGATTACTAAGACATGGAACCAACTCAGATGTCCACAAACAATGAATGGATTGCAAAGTGTGGCACATATACTCCATGGAATACTATATAGCCATAAAAACAACAAGACCCTCGCATTTAATAGAAAGTGGATGAATATGGAAGATTTACTGCTGAGTGAAGCAAGTCAGGCTATGAAACAGAGACATTGTATGTCTCCACTTAACATATACCAACCGTCTGCACTCTATGGTAGAGACTGAAAGACTGGAGGACATAAAATGACTGAAAATTGTTATGGACACTAGGGACAAAGTGGAAGGAAAGCGGGAGAAGGGAAGAGTGTATGAAAAGAAATTTGGGGAAAATAGAGAGGTAAGACATTTGTGGGACCCAGATATGGTTTATTACCTGTTGATGTTTATAGTATTCTCAACTGGGCTGGTCTGCGGTATATATCGTGCTGGGTAAAGTCTCTTTATAATCTAAATGATGTATCGTGAATAAATGTATAAGTAATGACAATAATAAAGATTTAAAGAAGGAAGTTTTAGAGTTGTTTGGTCCTAAATTTTTTTGTTTTATTTCTCTTCACAAATAGTGTAATTTACCTAAAAGGAAACTCGTCAAAATATTAAGGGTATCGTATTTTGTATGTGGAATCTGCGTTTTCTAGAAGGAAAGCAGCTATAAAGGGAATGCCAAGATCAGCGATGTCAGCAGATGATCCAGAGGCTCTGTCAAGTAGGCGTGAGAATACCGAGGCCTGGGGCTGTGGAGAGAGACCGTGGGTCTGGAGATAAGCATTTGGACTTCAATATCACTGAGGTTGCATTTAAAGCTGAGGAGATACGTAGATACCAAGAGCAAGAGAACACAAGAGAGAAAAAAAAAATGCCCAAAGACTGAAGTCTAAGAAAACAGACAATTTAAGGGCCAGGTAAAGAAAGGCAGGAAAGCTCGAGAAAGATGCCACGCTTATGTATGTGTGTCCATGCCGGAAATCCTAACAGCATGGAAAAATGGAGGAGGAGCGATTGCTGCATGACCATTCCCCATAGGGGGCGCTTTCTCCCTCTCTGTCTTTCTCTCTCTGGTGAGTACATGTGTCCTGTGGCAAAAGATTGGGGAGGGAAAAAGAAAAAGAAAGAATTCACCAAAATAAAGAGCAAAAATTGTCCCCAAAGTCAGCACATAATAGTGTTCAAGGCTGGTAATCATCAGTCTGCAGTGCTCCCATTCTAGTGTATTGTGTTTCTTTTCAATGAAGTCAGGAATAGACGGAGAGGAGAGACAGTTGGATTCATTCAGAGATAGGGTTGCCCAAGTAAGAGAGACAAAAGAATAGACAAGAAGAAGAAAGATGTTTGCAAAAGAATGATTGTAATAATAGATAATGAAATTTAGCATGTTAGCATGTAACGAAGCAAATTGAAAACATCAGAAAGATTGTTTGATACTGGGACCAGCAGTTAGTGCAATGGCTATGTTGCCAGACTCCCACATAATCAACTGCAGTTCGAGTCCTGGACCTGGCAACTTAAACTCACGCCGGGCACGTGTGTGTGCATGCCCAAGATCCTGAGAGGAAAATGGAGGAGAAGGGATTGTGGCATGGCCAACCCCCCTGGAAAATGAAAAAAAAAAAAGATTGCTTGATACTAAAAATAAGCTAGAAATAAACATATGTTTGTACATAAATCATACTTTAGTAGCTTTACCAAGGATCACTTTCCAGCAGTAGAAATATTAGGTCAAATTGTATAAACTTTGTCATTTTTGCTAAATTGCTTTCCAGAAAGTTCATGCTATTTTAAGTAGCAAAGTACAGCATTGCTTGTCTCAAAAACTACTCAGTTTTAGCCCAGCAGTGGTAGCACATATGGTAGGTACCACTGCGTAATGCTGGTATCATATGGAAAGGACATTCCTTCAGAGCCCAGGCTCCCTGGACAGCTTGTGTATGTCTGGCATGCCCCTGATCCCAAATGGCTGGACGGCTGAGTAGGGGGTGGTGGGAACTGCCACATGGTGAGACCTCCCTGCAGGTAACTTTCTCTCTCTTGAGAGAAAAAAAGCAAGAGAGGAAGAAAAAGTTTAAAAAAAAAAAAAAAGGAATGAAAACTGTATCTAGGCCCAGCCTGTGGTGCAGTCAGCAGCTGGAGAGCTGCAGTGCTGGAGACCACATGGCCATCTGTGGCTCAGATACTGGGTTGACTTTAAAACACATCAGGTGTGTGGGCATTTGTCCAAGAGCCTGATGAGCTGCAGGGCCAGAGAAAGAGGATCTTGATTTGACAAGACCCCATGGAAGGTACTATTCTTTCTCACTGGCCCCTGCTCTCTTTCTCTCTCATGTTCAAGCACAGGCTATCACAAGAAAAATAAGTAAATTTTTTCAAAAGCTAGGCCCCCATAGCACAGCAGTTAAGTGTATCCACAGGGAGCAGGAGACTACACTGCTGACTGGGATTTGAATCCCAGACCAGATAGTTTGAAAAACACTCCAAGCATGTGTGTGTGTGTGCCTCAACTCAAAAAGGATAGAGAAATGGAGGAGAAGGGATTGCAGCATGACTCTGCCCTATTTCGGGTACTTTTTCTCCCTCCCCCCACCTCTTTCTGGTGAGTATACACACCCTATAGAAAAAAAGGGGAGAAGAAGCCTCTAGATAACTTTATTAAAACAAACAAGAAGGTTTGATTGATACTAAAACTTGATCATCTTTAAAACTACATAAATTAGATTCTACCCTTCCTTGACTCTCCCACCCATACATCTCTCTCTTGATTTCTCTGGTTTGTATTCAGTTACATTAACCTCCTCCACGTTGAGTAATTCTGATTCAATTTAAAGTCCTTAAAGCAATTGTAAATACTTTGTTCAAGAGGATATTTGAGCACATATTTTAAAATTATAATAACAAAAATGTTGGTTACATTTTCACAGCAAAAATTGTCTCTCCACACACACACACACGCATTCCTCTCCTTTTCTCTATTGCTCTCATAGCTTTGGTCACTTAACAAAGGAGTCACTAAGAAGGGCCCCAGGTTTGTGTTCTGAGGTCTGTGTAAAGACTCTGGGTAGACCCGTGAGTACATCCAAGATCCTGGCTGACTACAAGGCTTAGGAGAGGTTGTCAGCATGGAGACTCTGATAAGGGTGACTCTCTCTCTCTTTCTCTCTCCTTTCTGTAAATAAATAAACCTTTAAAAAGGAAAATAAGTAACTAAGGGTGAACTTTTCTCTTCTCTTCCTTGCAGCTTGTTTACATATATAAATATATATAACAATATATGTATTTAAGTCAATATATATATATACACACACACGTGTGTGTGTGTGTGTGTGTATGTGTGTATCCCTCATCAGGGTCTCCATGCTGACATCCTCTCCTAAACCCTGCAGCCAACCAGGATCATGGATGTACCCACCGACATGCCCAGAGTGTTCAAACAGTCCTCAGAACACAAATCTGGGCCTTCCCTTATTTCTTCTTTATTAAATTCTTAGTGACCAAAGATATGAGCACAATAGAGAAAAAGAGAAGATGTGTGTGTCAGGGGTGGGCGTGTATATATAGAGAAATCATTTTTGCTGCTGGAATAAAACCAACATAATTTTTTTTTAAAGAGAAGTTTTTGCTATAGAACGCATGTACTCACCAAAGAGGCAGAAAGCGAGGAATTACTCCACAGTGGGGAATGGCTATACCGCAATCCCTTCTCCTCTGTTCTCCTCTCAGGATCTTGGGCACACATGCACAGCGTGAGTTTTAAGCCACCAGGTCTGAGACTTAAACACGGTCAGCTACAATGTAACTGTAAGTCAATATTTTTTAAGAGACCTAAAATCTCTTGCAGAGGTCCTTATGCCCAGAGCTTATTCTTATGTGAGAGGAGAAAACAACCAGGGTAGAATCAAAGCAATCGTGTAAGTCAAGGCTTTCTGAAAAGTTTTTATAAAACTCAACAATACAGTCATGTCCTCCATACTTGCGTGTTGTTCCTATAGATGATTAGTAGTTCTAGAGATCCACCAACTTGTGAAACATCCACATTTCCTGCAGATATCATAATGACCTATGAATCTTGGAGTAATGATATTCTAGATGGATCTACAGCCTGAAAAATTAGAGACTACAATCCAGAGCAGTGAAGGCACCCAACTCAGAAATGCAGCCCATGAGGAATTAATTTCAAAGACCCAGCTTCTATCTCCTGACCAGTTCTGCTCCGGCCATTCCCACATTACATGGCTGCTTGCAAAGTGAGAGGTGGATGTTCCTGGGGTAAGTGGAGAGAAAACATCAATAACTGTTCTCTAGATGGTAGAGGATAAAACAAATTTCTCTGCGTTGTATTATTAGACTAAGACAATTTCATCTTTGAAGACTGAAAATGACTAGTCATTTCTAAATAGCTGGTTCCAGAGAAATAGATTATAAAATGGTATGTTTTTAAACCTACACAAACATACTGGTTCAATTGTGTGAGTAAACTTAGCACAGCACACAGACACACAAACACACAGGGTGTATACCCATGTACACATACCAATATCCAATAAAGACATTCAAAATTATGGGTTTTGTGTTTATTTTTTTTTTTTTTAAGAATCTACCATGTTACCATCTTCCCGTTCAGCCTCCCAGCAGCAATTACAGGTATGTGCCACAAAGTCGAGCCTTAAAGTTGGACCAGGAATCAATCCTGGTCACTCGTGTGATCCCAGCCTGGGAACACAGAATCTTAGCAGGTACACCACTGTAGCAGGGCCTTGTAACAATGCTTTCAAGTGGCAAGATGGCACATATTTCAGAATGGATTCCCTTCCCTTTAAGGATGGCTATATTTTTCCATCACTCCTGGGATAACCTTAAGTGTCTCTAGAGATGTCACTAGCAACTAACACAACATTGTTGACCATATATTGGAAGTAGATAGCAGAGAAAAATCGTCCTCTTGCCAATGGTCACAACCAGAACTTGTCTTTGGACATAGCTTCTTGAATTTCCTATGCAAAAGTTCACAGGAATTTCCTAGGTTGCTGCCGTTCATTTCAGTAGCCAAGACAATTACCAGATACTGGCTCCTGCTTTGGATTTTAAAAGGAAAAATAAGTGATAGGCAGCTTCTAAAATTGTTCAGTGTGAAAACAGTCGTTTAAATGTATATTGTCCATTCTGTTGGTGAATACATTTCAAAGGCATAAAGAACATCTTGAATAGATTATTTTCATTCTTTGCCATATTTCTACTGTGACCAAACACTCTGCAGTTGCCAGCTCTCTCACCTGCATTAATAGTCCTCTCCATAACTTCATCCAGTAGGGGGAGAGATGCCTGGGCAAAGTTATTTGTTTAATATATTCAAGTTTAAAGGTTTAACTGACTTGTTTCTTTGTTTGTTTTTCATTTAGAATATAGAGGAGAAGAGAAAAAGTAAACTGCTTAGAAATAAAACTAATTATTCCAGTAAGCCACTTGACAAGTTAATGATGGGGGAAGACTTTGCTAACTGTGGAAAATTTTTAAATCTTTAGTTACCAAAACAATGGACAATCTACTTCAATAATCAGTAAACAATGTTAAGAATAATGAATAATGCTAGATTCTTCGGAATACATAGAATAATCTTAAAATCACTATTTTAAAAAGCAACTTACTCTTTAAAAGGCCTTGCTTCATCTAAAAAGCAATGTCTGTAAGAAACAATGCTATGTCAACTGACTATACGAAATCTAATGAGAAGGTAAATGTCTTAAGTCCTGCACAGTAAACTCCAATATTAGATCATGCATTAGAAAGTTCAAACCAAACTTAAAAAATAGATAAAACGGTTTTAAAAAGCACAATGGGGGGACCAGCAGTTGGTGTAATGGCTATGTTGCTGGACTCCCATGTAGTTGACTGTAGTTTGAATCCCGGACCTGGTGGCCTAAACTCACACCAGGCGCATGTGCGTATGTGCCCAAGATCCCAAGAGAAGAATGGATGAGAAGGGATTGTGGTGTGGCCATCACCCCAGGGGGTGATTTATCACTTTCTGTCTTTCCGTCTCTGTCTTTCTGGTGGGTGCATGCTCCCTATAGCAAACACCTCTCAAAAAAAAAAAAAAAGTATAATGAGGAACAAGATGTGCATAAAAATGCTTTATCAAGGTATTATTTTTAATTCCTCTGTGTACAACTAGCCAATATTTTCACCATTACTTCACTGACATTCATAGGGCTTATTAAATGAATTAGAGTAATTTAATGTTCTTCCTCCTCCACACCCCCTCCCTGATATTGAGGATGGAAAAGCCCACTAATGCGTCCATCCACAGGAAAACGCATCTTGATGATACCATAGCAACACGCTATTGAACACAAAGGGACCAATCCTGAGAGAATGGAGAGAATCGATGCAACCCCCTACAGACAGGGAAAAACAACTCAAAAGTAATTGCTAGGCTATGTTATCATCAACATGCCACACATTTTTGGGGCCATAGCTCAAAGTACATTCTTCAAGTATTATTGAATTGTATAGTTCCAAAGAACAGGTTTAAAACTAACCTTTTTTAAAAACCCAGTATGTTCTATTTTAAAGATATATTTTCTTACATTCTCATAGGAGTGCTCTTATCTCTTGACTGCTTGTTCTTGACTGACTCTTCCTTCCGCTTTTCATTAGCTGAGTTTGTCAAAAAAAAAAAAAAAAACCTCATGAAAATTTTCCTTTCCCGATAATGAGCTCCAGTGGGAACCTTGCAAGTTAGTTCTTGGGAGATTTCAGAAGCCTCTTATCCACATGCCGAGAGAAGACAGGACGAGGACCAGCTGACTGGCCTCCTCACTAATATCATCCTACATGAATGTGACTGACGCCAGACCCAGACGAGAGTCTGGGGAGGTAGTTACTAGGCTTACTGGGTTTACAGAGCATGGCCTGTCAAAATAGGTATGCAGAGGTCCAATGCCCCTTAGTTGGAGAAGGAGAAGACAAGAAATTAATCCTTTTATTAATCAATTAAAAAATGGATTCTACCACTTTTAGGGGCCATTTTAATTTCCTTCAAGACCACTAAATCACTGGATCATATATATATATATA
>NW_006203862.1:1011116-1016875 GCF_000334495.1 Tupaia belangeri chinensis
AGAGACAGAAAGCAAGAAATCACCCCCCAGGGGGGATGGTCACGCCGCAATCCCTTCTCCTCCATTCTCCTCTCGGGATCTTGGGCACACACACACATGCGTCTGGCGTGAGTTTTAAGCCACCGGGTCCGGGAAGCGAACCGCGGTCGACTATGTGGGAGTCCAGTGACATAGCCATTATGCTAACTGCTGGTTCCCTATCCCCGTAAATATATTTTTTAGAAAACATAATTTTTAAAGAATTTTTAAATTGTTTTCATATGAAAAGTAATTTTAATATAAACAAATTCTGGATCCGAATGGCAGACAGTATGGCCTAGGCTGTCCCACTCTTCCATTTTTTTCTGTGATTGTGTTGAGGCCCAGGGTAGGCAAAAACACCACCACAGAGAAAGAGTTTCTTTCTAGTTAAATGAGAGAAGGACTGGTAGGAGAATTAAGCCAGCAAATGGCAAGTTAGTTTAAGCCTCTAAAGTCTAAAGAGCCCACATGTCTAGAATGTATTATATTTCTCTAATCACATCTTTTTTAATACCTTTTTTTTTAATTTTACAGAATTGTATTCTGTAATGTGTTACTAAATTGGCTCATCAGATAACAGTCACGTAGTTAACACTTTTATTGTTAGAATAAGAAAATAACGACAGGAGTCATGATAATGATTCAGATGATAGTCCATCATTCTCTTAGATAAAAGAATCAAATTGATACACACATACATTTCTCTCCAACTAAACCAACTACCTGCAGATTATGAACGGATCAACACCATCTGTCACTTTAACGCTGTTTACCGGCTTTCAGAGAGGCAGCTTGGTATAACTGTCAAGTGCCCATTCTCAAGCCCAGCAGCCTGGGTTCAGAGTAAGTCCCAACACTTTATAGCTGAGCAACCGGTGTGCCTCAGTTTCTGATCTGTAACTCAGACGAGGTCATAATTGTACCTGCCTCAGTGGTAATTACATAAACTAAATACATGTGGAGTAATTAGACTGTACTTTGAACTTAGGAAGAGCTTTACAAGAATGACTGTTCTCCATTTCACGTAGTACTGCTTATCTAATTTGTAGATGTGATTTGGTTTATAGTCATATAACACTTAAAAATAAAGCATATATAATAAGCTGTATGTTTGTATATAGTAAGTACATTTAAACTAAAAGATGGCTTAGTTAACCTGGGTAAATGAGAATTACTTTTAAGAGTTGTATGTACTACTTAAGTTTTTTAAAAAAAAAAATTCTAACTATTGTTTATCCCACAAAACTCATATGTTGCATAATAAGGATAGCATATTCTAGTTTCTGGGGGGGGGGTGATTTCCTTCTCAAAGATGGCATTGATGGACGATAACTAGAGATTCCCCTGGCAATTTCATTGCTGTAACCTCCCAAATTAAACCAGTTATGGCCAACCTACCAGCCCCCTACAATTTTGAAACATGATTCACTAAAAAAATGCACACAAGCTTCCAACAGGAAAGTTTCTAATAGAGATGGGAAGTTAGGCTACTTCTATTTCCCAGATTCAGAGAGAAAAACAACCATAACCAACACCCTGAGTCTGTATCTTGATCATTTTTTAAAAAAGGTCAACTGATTCCCTACATCGTTTGGTTTAATCTTTGGCCTCACTTAGTTTCAACCCAGTTGGCCAGAATTATGTGAAGGAGTATGAAGCCTCTGTCTGAATGAGATGTAGAAAGCAGTTTCAAGGAAAGGATAGGGATGAGGAGGAAAATTCTGAACCATTTCATAGGTCCACATACATATCAAAATCATACTTAATAAGTATAATTAACCAACTATTGAAAAAACATCCTGATAAAATAGGAATTTTTAAAAGGAATTTTTTTAAAAAAGCAAAATGCCAAAACTAAAAATACAGTTTTCTGGAATAGTGATGACAGCTTGAGATGCCAGCAAAACTAGGTAAGAAACAGAAAAATAAATCAGAGAGGTGCTTTCCTTTCTATACAGTGTTATGGAAAGACTTGCTTCTTCTCCTGGGAAACCAACAAACCACTTGAGATTTTGCGAGAGTGATTTTAGTAAACGACTAAGGTAAACAGGATAAGGCAATAGAAATTTTAAATATTAAAATGATTGAATGCACAAAAGGTAGCCAATATTTCGAGCCAAGATAGGCTTTTGTGAGAATATGATACTGGATTTGTCTAGAAGTGATTTATTTTAGCTTGAAATGAAAATGGGGAATACCATTTCTAGAATTGGGAGAGCTTCAATCCCTTCCAAAAGTATGTTTTCTGTAATTAACATATATGTACTTGAGTCTTTTTTAGTTATGAACTGCCCAACTGGCACAGTAAGTCCACGCTTACAGAATCAGTAAAGTAGCCTTTTTGGCCAGAATCGCCATCTCCCAGTAATTAAACAAAATGATAAACACAAAGAGAAAGAGGAGAGGCACCCGATATATGTTCTTGAGGCCTTTTAGAAAACATGGAGTTGTTCCTTTGGCAACAAATATGTGAATCTATAAGAAAGGTGATATTGTAGACATCAAGGGAATGAGTACTATTCAAAAAGGAATGCCCCACAAATGTAACCATGGCAAAACTGGAAGAGTCTACAATGTTACCCAGCATGCTGTTGGTATTGTAAACAAGTTAAGGGCAAGATTCTTGCCAAGAGAATTAATGTGCGTATTGAGTATATTAAGCATTCTAAGAGCAGAGATAGCTTCCTAAATGTGTGAAAGAAAATGACCAGAAAAAGAAGGAAGCCAAAGGGAAAGGTACCTGGGTTCAACTGAAACACTAGCCTGCTCCACCCAGAGATGCACACTTCATGAGAACCAATGGAAAGGAGCCTGAACTTCTGGAATCTATTCCCTATGAATTCATGGCATGATGGGTGTTAAAAATAAACTAATCTATGGTCTATTTAAAAAAAAAAAAAGAATCAGTAAAGCACATTGTTATGGTTTGGGTATTAGTTTGTTCTCCAAAGTTTCATGTTTGGGAATCTAATGTTGGAAAGTGAAGTCTAATGAGTGGTTATTAAATAATGGTGATTGTATCATAGTGGCAGCATTCTCACAAATTGATAATGATGTTTCATGACACCCAGTGAGTTCTGGCCCCATGAAAAGAGGTTAGTTCTCATGAAGGCTAGTTGTTGTCAATGGGGCTGCTCACAGTGCTCTCTCTGTACACATCTACCATCTTGTATGCTTCCATTGGCCATGTAGTAGGTTAAACTGATGCCAAGTTTACATCTTTGGACTTTCCAGCTACCAGAATTATGAGTTGCTAAAACCCCATTTCTTTAAAAATCACCAGCCTCAGGTATTTGTTAGTGATGCAAAGATGGACTAAGATACAAGACACATACAGGAAATATATTAGGCTGTGGTGAAGAAGGGTTTACTATTTCATAGAATATAATCATCATGGTAAAAATCTAAACTTATATAGACTTTTTTATCTATATTTTTTCTATTTTGTGTTCTTTTATTTTGAATTATATATGGCAGATGGATACATGAAGCATCAATACTTTCAGATGTTTAGAGACTCTAAAAACCTTAAGTCTATTCTGGAAGCCACTAAAGGAGGGCTCACTACTAGGTCAGAGGGATACAAGGTGACCAGCTGGAGGAGAAAGCTCTTCTCACAGTTTTCTCCTGAAGTTGAGTCTGTCCATCATTAACTTCTCAGGTATCCACTAGAATATAAGGCCACAGACAATGAACTTTGTTTAGTTTACGACTATAATCCACACGTTCACAATAGTGTTGGCACATAATTGGTGCTCAGTAACTAGTTACTGAAAGATTGAATCAGGGACTGCTTCCTTTGACTATCCTAGAAAGCTACAAAAGAGACCCCTAAAAGTTGTGGTCCTTATTTTGTTCTGTTTGAGTTCCTTGAAAGATAATCACCAATTAGATGTTAAGACATTTACATGCCAAGAAAAGAAAACTATTGCTGGTACCTAAACCTAGTTAAATCCTCTCTTGTGGCAGAAACATCTTTACCTAGTGCCAAACACATCATTCTGTCTTCTAAAATCCAGAAGAGAAGTCCACACTTACCTTTAGTTTCTTCATCTGTAATGTGAAAATAACACCTTCTACCTCCTCCTACCTAGAGGATTGCTGTGACGATTAAAATGAAGAAACAAAGATATCACTATATTCATCAACTTCAACAAAGAACATTGCATTATGTTTTAAACTTTTGGTTTTCCTTTTTCATGTGTGTGTGTGTGTGCACACGCACATGTACGATAGTACATATATACATATATGCATATCTATATGTGTATATATGTATTTATATATGTATATGTGTATTTGTGTGTATATATATGTATGTATATGTGTGTATATATGTGTGTATATGTGTAATAGCAACACCCTTTTTTTCACTCTGTTGTGATATACATTCCCATAACTTATTTCCCTTGTTTACATGTAACTTTGTGACTATTAAATGTTTTTTCCTGATTCTCTCTCCCTACCACTCTGTTATCTACCATTGCCTTCTCTACTATGGCTTTAAATATTTCAATTTGTGCCAAAAAATGTAAACATTTGATATATGTTGAGTGGGGAGATACAGTGTTTGTCTTCCATAGTTCGGCTTATTTCACTTAGCATTAAATCTTCTAGATTCATCCACTTTTTATCATATGATGGGATTATTAATGAGTAATATTCCATTATTAATGAGTAATATTCCATTATGTATATGCCATTTTCTTACTCCAGTCCTTGGGCACTTAGGTTGATTCTTCATCTTGGCTATTGTGAATAATATTGTGGTAAACATGAATGTTCAAGCGTCTCTCCAACAGAGTGATTTCATGTCCTTTGGATAAATACCCAGAAGTGGAATTACTGGGTCATATAGTAGTTCTATTTGTAAATTTTTATACAACAGGCAAACATAAATAAATTATAAAACAAAAACTAAAAGTTTTTAAAAGAGCCAGGAAAAAAAAATGAAGAAAATTCAAAAGCAGTTAATGTGGAACTTGACATATGCTGGTACCAAATGAAGAGCTGCATTTCTTACTAGGATATTTTAGTTTCAAAACATTTAACTCCATTTCTGAGGCCCTATGGAATTCCAGTTTCTTGTCTAGATGTTCGTTTTATGTGTTTCATGGGCTAGTTCTTTATATTTGCAGACAAAAGTGAAAAGTAAAACAAAATTTTTAGTGATCATTGATCTGCCCTTGGCTACTTTTCTCCCTCTCTTACCTATATTTAATTATAACATTTTACAATATATTAACAAGTGAACACTGGACATGGTGGCACATGCCTGAACTCACAGCTACCTGAGGTAGAAGAATTGCAAGATCAAGGCCAGCAGGAGAAACACTTGTTTAGAGTCAGGCAAAGGTGCAGCAGTAATACAACAGTACCCACAAGGGAAAGTTCCTAGGTTGACATCCAAGAGCCTCCCTGTGTACACCAACCATACACACATATCCAGGTCGGCTGAGAGAGGGCTGGATAGCAGTGTGAAGACTCTGTGGAGGTGCACACACACACACACACACCCATCTAGACTGTGGGAGAACAAATAAATACACTTAAGAAAAAAGTTAAAAGACTTATACAATGGATACAATATACCTATGCTATGGACTGAATGTTCATGCTCTTTCCCAAGTTGATGGAATAAAGAGGTAGTACTTTGGGAATTTCCTCATGAATGTAGTCAGTGCCCTCATTAAAGAGGTCCTCAAAAGCTCCCTGGCACCCTCTACCAAGTTAAAAAT
>NW_006203862.1:1018115-1020995 GCF_000334495.1 Tupaia belangeri chinensis
AGGAATGTATAATTTATGAACAAGTAGACCCTCACCAAAGACTAAAGTACCTATGGTACTTATACCTTGATCTTGGACTTTCTAGCCTCCAGAACTGTGAGAAATAAATTTCAACTCTCTTTAAACTACCCAATCTATGGTGTTTTTTTACAGGAGCCCAAATGAAAGAAGGCAAGCCACTGCCTAGTTTCTCTAATTGTTCATATTTGTCTTCATTTTATCACAGACTTATCTTTCCTTTCATAAATCCTTTTTTATATGTTTAAGAGTAGGTAATAAATATCAGTATATGCTTCCACCTGTGTCTTCTTTGCTAGAATTCAATATCTGTTTACAGTTTTAATGGTAAAATTTATATACAGTATAATGTACAAACCATAATCTTCCTATTTGATCAGTTTTAATAAGTACACAGAGCTATGTAAAACTCTTGCTATTTTTAAAAACTGTTTTCATGTGAACATTGTACCTATAAAGAAACAAGTTGCTAATCATATAATTTGCATTTTTGTTTCTTGAGAGGACAGAATTTCTTAAAACAGGAATTAGGTTGCTTTGTGTCATAACACAAGTTGGCTAGTATGATTATATTTCTTGCGGTTTCAAAAAATGGAATTCTTATAGGTTTATGTTGAATCCTGAAATGCTAAATCCTTAACCATTATCAAGTCTTAAATATGTTTCTCCACTATGGAAGAGATATTCCCTAGAGAATATTATAAAGCCAATAATAGTAGATGAAAGGTTTCTATAACTAATAAAAGATCACATAGTTTAAGATATTTTCATCTAAATGATTAGAAAGCTGTTTCTCTGAAATTTGTAAGTTGTCAGATGCCCAGCAACCACAAACTTGTCTCTATAATTTTCTGGCAAATACAGTAAAAATTTTTATTCACAATCGGTCCATTCCAGGTGAAACAGGCCATAATAGGAAGTCTATGATCCTTAGGAGATGGGTGATATATGGGAGGTCTACAAAACCCTAAAACTACATGCAAAATCCGTGAGGGACAAAGTATATATTTATCTAGGGAAATAAGTGGACAGACAATTATCAAAAATTAAAACTTACAACATAGAAGCAAGTTCAGTGATATACTAGAAGTGGCCTCAATAGCAGAAAATATAAGAAACTAAAGCCACTGAATCCAAAAGATTTATTCAATCTTTTTGAAAAAGCAAAACGCACTGACCCAAAATTTTTTTAATGAGAAATTTTTGCTATAGCGTGTATGCACATGCACTCACTGGAGAGACAGAGACAGAAAGAGAGAAATCACCTCCCAGGGGGGATAGCCACACCGCAATCCCCTCTCCTCCATTCCCTTTTCTGGATCTTGGGCACACACACACACACACACACACACACACACACACACAGCGTGAGTTTTAAGTCACTGGGTGCAGGACTCAAACCGAGGTCGAGAACATGGGAGTCCACCTACATAAACATTACACCATCTGCCGGTCCCCAAACTGACTTGAATTTTAACTTCCTTTACTCTACTTATCATTGGCTATGTGTGACCAAAAGATGCCATTACATATTATTATAATAGTTACATAGCACAGGCACAAATCTTGTAAATGAGTGGGACAGCTATTGTCATTTCCTCCTCTTTTGAGATACTGAAGTTCGATAGAACCAAATTTCCATCCCACATAGTTAGTGAAAAGTAGACAGTACACTGCTGATCTTTTAAATGCACAACAAAGAAATTTCCATAGCATCGCAACATTAAATTCAGGACATTTTGGAAACAAGAAAATTAAGGGGAGGGGGCTAACAATTAAGAGTTCACCTGGAATATCTAAGCTCCAGGAGTTGCTAAGAGACAGTGACATTTATAAAACATCAGAAACTGTCATTCTGTTTCCACTGAGATTCCTCATCAGCTACCATTCAAGAAAACTTCTCAAGGCACTTAGAGAGCAAGCTTCCTGGTCACCTTCTCATAGCATTGTCCTTTTTTAAAAAATTGATTTATCATCATAATCTTGTTTCTATTATATTGGATAGCATATAACTTTACAGTGTATTACATTTCTTTTTCCAGAAGAAATACATGCACATCAGTCAATACAGAGACATTAAAATCCCTAGTTCGTCATCTAATATCTTTTCATTGTTTTTCCCGGACATTATTCTTATTATTCCAATTATTTTTAACCAGTCAATCACTATTTCTCATTTTGCTTGTAAAAAGACTTTACCCAACATGAAATACTTCTCAGACCAATCCAGTTGAGAATACTATACACGTCATCATCAACAGGTAATAAACCATATCTGTGTCCTACTAATGTCATGCCTCTCTATTTGTTCTCTTGCTATCTTTCTCTATCCTCTTCTCTTCTCCCCCCATTCCACACTATCTTATCCTCGTTAAGTATTTTCATTGCTTTTATGTCCTCCAATATTTCACTCTCTACCATAGAGTGCAGATAGTCAGTATATATTAAGTGGATACATACAATATCTTTCTTTCATAGCCTGGCTTACTTCACTCAGCAATAGATCCTCCATATCCAACCACTTTCTATCAAATGCCAGGGTCTTGTTGTTTTTTATGGCTGAGTAGTATTCCATAGAGTACATATGCCACACTTTTTCAATCCATTCATCAGTTTGTAGACATTTAGGTTGGTTCCATGTCTTGGCAATCGTGAATAACACTACAAGCACTTTTCCGACTGAGCATTCTCCTGTCCTTTGGGTAGATACCCAGAAGTGGGATTGCTGGATCAAATGGTAATTCTATTTGTAGGTCTTAGAGGAACCTCCATATTGTTCTCCACAGTGGCTGAACCAGTTTACATTCCCACCAACAGTGTAGGAGGGTTCCCTTTTCACCACATCCCCACCAACACTTATCA